>NC_060177.1:14445604-14490604 GCF_021184085.1 Oncorhynchus gorbuscha | reverse complement strand
AATGAAAAATATATAAACCCCTACTAAAATGTCTATTGATTATAATTCGCATAATGACATTTCCTGCTGAATTTCCTGCTGGGTCAAATTAAGACAGTACATCTGTAAGCTGCTGCAGAGAGAGAGGGCAAAGCCGCATTCACACAGTGTCTCAGAGTAGGAGTGCTGATCTAGGATAAGTTTTTGGCTGTTAAATCATGATGAAAAATAGTGGGGATCTGATCCTAGATCAGCATTACTACTCTAAGATTCGTTATGAATATGGGCTCTGATGTTAAGCTCGGGAACTAGCTTTCTTAGCTGTCTCTCTCTCCCCATACAGAGAAAGTACAACACACAGCACAATATGAAAACAATACTCCTGGATGGTAATAGAGAAATAAAGGTTATTTGATTGAATGAAGTGCTGCCAACCAGTTGTAGCAAAGGAATAGCTAAGTATTCAGTTCAGGCTCAACACTCTCCCATCAAAACACGCCAGTCTCTTGTGAACAGACGGTACAAAATGGTTGTAACAGCCCAGTCAGCTCAGTCAAGACTTAAATCATCCCTCAGTTGAGCTGAAAGAGAGAGAAGAACCCAAAGCCAGATAAATAGAAGAGCTGAGTTGATGGGTTCTGGCGAGAACACATTCCCACCTTTCCAATCGTATTTCCGTCTCTCTCCAGCCTTCCTTCTTTCCTTCAGCTTTCTGTGCTTCCCCAGCTTGCACAGGGCTTAGTGTACTTTTTGTGTCCCAGTGGGTATAAAGTCTATCAGAATGCATTTGTTTCAGCCAGGCCTCCATTCACTTTCAAAGGGTTAAACAGCCCATTCAGCCGCCTGTCAACATTCCCTGGCCCGCTTCGCAAAAAAGTCTGCTGGAGTTTTGTTCCCCGATCGACACTTGTGTCCTCGGTCCCGTTGTTGCTCACGTCGTGTAATATCCATGACAATCGTGTTGGGCCTTTCAGGGGCCCCGCTCTGTAGCACCCTGAATCTGAGGGGCCACTTTCAGGCGGTTAATGAGCTTTATTTGTGTGGATTTGAAAGAGTCATGTGAAGTGCCCTCAGCTCTGAATCCTCTTCAGCGGGTCATCGTCAGTCTCAAAGGGCTTCACACACACACAGGCTGCCATCAGTACTGCCCTCACGTTCTTATGGACTGACACCAACACCACTGCTGGTACCACTGCTCTCGCTACTGCTCTGTGAAAGGTGCATTATGGAGAGAGGCAGAGAGAGAGCGGAGGGGAGATAGGGGGAAGCCAAGGGAGGGAGGTAGTAGTAGTGGGATGAGGTTGAAGAAAGTGGTGGGGGTAAAGATAGAGCCAGAAAAAATCAAAAGAGGAAGGGAAAAAAGATATGGCTTAAACTGAAATAATGATTACTGTATTTAGAGCAAAGCACTTGACTTGTTAGGGTGACTAACCCTGGCAACAACGCCCCAAAACCTCCCACCACCCCTCTCATTCATACCAACCCCATCCAATAAGGGAGGCGACCAGGAAGGGGGTACGTGGTTGGAGGGGGGAGGGGGCGTGGGAAGTAGTGTGGCAGGGACCACAGCATATCCATGTTCATGGACCATATGGAAGTTCTGTTGTGTGTAAGGAGAGCGGCGTCAGATAGCGGTGACCTTAACGGCCGTGTGTGTATGCTGAATGGTAAACAGTGCAGAGAGGGGCCCTGACCTGCAGCATATGGGGGTCCATTCTGGAGGAGGGTTTTCACAAACACAGCCATGCTGCCACTCAGGCCCTGGGGACTTTGATTTGTTAATGAATTGCTCTATTGACTCACATCTTGGCCTGACTCATTAGAGGAGACCAACACTCCTCTTGTCTTCTTTTTTGTGGTCTTTTTTCCTTGCGTTGTTTTGTGTACTGTCATGGTCTTGTGCAGAGGAGGGGTGATGAGGAGGGGGTTTAGCAAAGAAAACACTATTGTGAGAGCGACTTAAATCTTGCAGGCTTGTCATCTGTTTTTTCAGTGGCATCCTTTCTTTGGCCCGAGCTAATTTGTATTGTGACGATTTAAGAAAACTCTTCAGTGTTCAGTGATGCAGGAGAACAAACCCCTCCCTTTCTCCCTCCTCCTCTTCTCCCTTCCTCCCTCCTCCCTCCTCCTCTTCTCCCTCCCTCCCTCCCTCCTCCCTCCTCCTCTTCTCCCTCCCTCCCTCCCTCCCTCCATTTCCAAAAGGCTCCAGCCGTCCTCCTCTAAATCTATTTTTGCGCCCCTCCCCGTCCTCATTACCATGTGGAGACAATAATGGTTTTGTCTGGACGATACTACCTGCTTTACAACGAGCAGATTATTGTGTCCCCCCAGTGTTAACACAACTAGTACAAGCCCTCTGTCTGCAGCCATGCCACCGGCTGTCAGCACACATCCATAATGGCAATGTCACACTGTGACACACAGCACACAAAGACCCATGTGACCCTGCAGCTTCACACAAAGACATACAGCTACTATAAAAACACACACAACATATGGCAACAGCATTTGAGGGCCTCCATTATCTTCCAAAAAAAACGTCATTGAGCCAAGAGCCTTCTCCTTTTCTCATTCACCCTGTCCAAAAACATTGTTTCCCCTGGCTCAAAGGCCACACAGTGCCATGGTGCTGCACCAATTACACCATCCTCTACCAGGAGGGCCATCTGCAAGCCAAATGGACCATTCTGCCATTCTGTCTTTCTGGGCATTCTGTTCCAATAGGTGTGAATCCTACAGTCTGGGGTGTATTAGACACACACAGCAGGGGCTGTGTGTGTGGTGTGTGGTGTGTGGTGTGTGGTGTGAGTGTGCACACGTGTGTGCGTGTGTGAGCATACAAGCACAAACACTGTGCACAACATGAAATACCACTTTTACACTCTGTCCATGAGGGTCACATCCATCTCGAGCAAACAAAGGTTGAATAAAAGCTTAAAGGAAAGTGTCCCATATCTAATCTTGTTGAACTCCCAGTGATGCCTGGAGACATGGGCAATTTAAAGGGCCCTTTTCATCGCCACAATGGACTGGGTGGGTTTTACTGTGGCTGGGGGCTCTTATCATGGCCCTGTGTAGATGTCTCAGAGACCTACTGTTAATACCCTCGCACTTTACCAGTCTCTTATCATGGCTCTGTGTAGATGTCTCAGAGACCTACTGTCAATACCCTCACACTGTACCAGTTTCTTATCATGGCTCTGTGTAGATGTCTCAGAGACCTACTGTCAATACCCTCACACTGTACCAGTTTCTTATCATGGCTCTGTGTAGATGTCTCAGAGACCTACTGTCAATACCCTCACACTGTACCAGTCTCTTATCATGGCTCTGTGTAGATGTCTCAGAGACCTACTGTTAATACCCTCACACTGTACCAGTTTCTTATCATGGCTCTGTGTAGATGTCTCAGAGACCTACTGTCAATACCCTCACACTGTACCAGTTTCTTATCATGGCTCTGTGTAGATGTCTCAGAGACCTACTGTCAATACTGTAGCACTGTACCAGTCTCTTATCATGGCCCTGTGTAGATGTCTCAGTGACCTACTGTCAATACCCTCACACTGTACCAGTTTCTTATCATGGCTCTGTGTAGATGTCTCAGAGACCTACTGTCAATACCCTCACACTGTACCAGTTTCTTATCATGGCTCTGTGTAGATGTCTCAGAGACCTACTGTCAATACCCTCACACTGTACCAGTCTCTTATCATGGCTCTGTGTAGATGTCTCAGAGACCTACTGTCAATACCCTCACACTGTACCAGTTTCTTATCATGGCTCTGTGTAGATGTCTCAGAGACCTACTGTCAATACCCTCACACTGTACCAGTCTCTTATCATGGCTCTGTGTAGATGTCTCAGAGACCTACTGTCAATACCCTCACACTGTACCAGTTTCTTATCATGGCTCTGTGTAGATGTCTCAGAGACCTACTGTCAATACCCTCACACTGTACCAGTTTCTTATCATGGCTCTGTGTAGATGTCTCAGAGACCTACTGTCAATACCCTCACACTGTACCAGTCTCTTATCATGGCTCTGTGTAGATGTCTCAGAGACCTACTGTCAATACCCTCACACTGTACCAGTTTCTTATCATGGCTCTGTGTAGATGTCTCAGAGACCTACTGTCAATGCCCTCACACTGTACCAGTTTCTTATCATGGCTCTGTGTAGATGTCTCAGAGACCTACTGTCAATACCCTCACACTGTACCAGTCTCTTATCATGGCTCTGTGTAGATGTCTCAGAGACCTACTGTCAATACCCTAGCACTGTACCAGTCTCTTATCATGGCCCTGTGTAGATGTCTCAGAGACCCACTGTCAATACCCTCACACTGTACCAGGAAATACAGCAGAAAGACAGAAATGGTTTACTGTGGTCGTTGGTGCTGTTAGGTGTTCTCTGAGCAATAACAACTCTAGGGATTTTGTTTTTTCCACTTGAGTGGACTAATGGTTTGAGACATGTGAATTACATTTTTTGTATGAGGGTTATATGAGGTACTGTGATGTAGTGAGAGTGTCACGTTCTGACCTTAGTTCCTTTGTTATGTCTTTGTTTTCATTTCGTCAGGGCATGAGTTGGGGTGGGTAGTCTATGTTCTTTTTTCTATGTTGTGGTTATGTGTTTAGCCTGGTATGGTTCCTAATCGGAGGCAGGTGTCGTTCGTTGTCTCTGAATGAGGATCATACTTAGGTAGCCTTTTCCCACCTGTGTTTTGTGTGTGATTATTTTCTGTCTAGTGTTTTCTGCACCTTTCAGGACTGTTTCATTTTTTTGTTTATTTCACTTAGTTTTTTTGTATTTTCAGTGTTCAGTCAATAAACATCATGAACACTTACCACGCTGCGTATTGGTCCGACATTTCTTACTCCTCGTCAGAGGAGGACGAAGGATATCGTTGCAGAGAGGGCTGCTAATGTTAGCATCAAAATTATTTTCCAATCGTTTCATTTTGAACAGAATAATACTTTTTTTCTTGTCAGTTCCAATTTTCAGACGAGAAAAATGTGGTCCTGAACCAGTTAGAATCCCCGAAAAAGGAGATAATTTAATTCCTTTCTCTTACTTTTTAAGCCCTTTTTTTACATTTAGCTCGACATGAAATTACTACTGAAATTCTGCAGGTGGGATGAGCGAGGGTGGAGGAGGAGGCTTGGCCTGAAGCGCTGGGCATCTTGTTATGGCATCTATTATCTGAATTAGGTCCACAGACTTATTCCTTAAGAGGCGCTGCTACTATGAAGGAACTTTCAATGTTTTGAACTTCAGAGGGTTGGCTTAACGTTGGATCAGCTAGCTAGCTAACAAGCTGGTGTGTGCAGAGCGACACCAGAATTCAAATAAAAACATTTCTTACCTTTTTGCAGTTAATAAATACAATGTGACTATAGTATCCTTAACTAGCATTGAAAAGGTTAATCCATTCTCCTCTGATTGTAAATCTCTCCCTAATTTCTGAATCATGATTGTAACGTCAGTAGGCTACTAAACTACTCTTCAGAGGGGCATGGGCAGGTAGACTACGCTTCAGAAGGTCAAGGGCAGATAGACTACGCTTCAGAGGGTAAAGGGCAGATAGACTACACTTCAGAAGGTCAAGGGCAGATAGATTACGCTTCAGAAGGTCAAGGGCAGATAGACTACGCTTCAGAAGGTCAAGGGCAGATAGACTACGCTTCAGAAGGTCAAGGGCAGATAGACTACACTTCAGAAGGTCAAGGGCAGATAGATTACGCTTCAGAAGGTCAAGGGCAGATAGACTACGCTTCAGAGGGTAAAGGGCAGATAGACTACACTTCAGAGGGTCAAAGGCAGGTAAACTACGCTTCAGAAGGTCAAGGGCAGATAGACTACTCTTCAGAGGGTCAGGGGCAGGTAGACTACACTTCAGAGGGTCAAGGTCAGGTAGACTACATTTCAGAGGGTCAGGGGCAGATAGACTATGTTTCAGAGGGTCAGGGGCAGGTAGACTACACTTCAGAGGGTCAAGGGCAGGTAAACTACGCTTCAGAAGGTCAAGGGCAGGTAGACTACACTTCAGAAGGTCAAGGGCAGATAGACTACGCTTCAGAGGGTCAGGGACAGGTAGACTATGCTTCAGAGGGTCAAGGGCAGATAGACTACACTTCAGAGGGTCAAGGGCAGGTAAACTACACTTCAGAGGGGCAGGGACAGGTAGACTACGCTTCAGAGGGTCAGAGGCAGGTAGACTACACTTCAGAGGGTCAGGGACAGGTAGACTACGCTTCAGAGGGTCAGAGGCAGGTAGCCTACGCTTCAGAGGGTCAGAGGCAGGTAGACTACACTTCAGAGGGTCAGAGGCAGGTAGACTACACTTCAGAGGGTCAGGGGCAGGTAGACTACACTTCAGAGGGGCAGGGACAGGTAGATTACAATTCAGAGGGTCAGAGGCAGGTAGACTACACTTCAGAGGGGCAGGGACAGGTAGACTACACTTCAGAGGGTCAGAGGCAGGTAGACTACACTTCAGAGGGGCAGGGAGGGTAGACTACACTTCAGAGGGTCAGAGGCAGGTAGACTACACTTCAGAGGGGCAGGGACAGGTAGACTACGCTTCAGAGGGTCAGAGGCAGGTAGACTACACTTCAGAGGGGCAGGGACAGGTAGACTACGCTTCAGAGGGTCAGAGGCAGGTAGACTACACTTCAGAGGGGCAGGGACAGGTAGACTACACTTCAGAGGGTCAGAGGCAGGTAGACTACACTTCAGAGGGTCAGGGACAGGTAGACTATGCTTCAGAGGGTCAGAGGCAGGTAGCCTACGCTTCAGAGGGTCAGAGGCAGGTAGACTACACTTCAGAGGGGCAGGGGGGGTAGACTACACTTCAGAGGGTCAGAGGCAGGTAGACTCCACTTCAGAGGGTCAGGGGCAGGTAGACTATGCTTCAGAGGGTCAGAGGCAGGTAGACTACACTTCAGAGGGGCAGGGCAGGTAGACTATGCACACACCGACAAAGATTTTCAGCTGTCCGGCAGACACTGGAATAAAGGCAGACACTGGAATACGTTTTTGAGTGACAGAGGGCATTGCATAGGAGCTTTTTTGCATGTTTGTGGGACTGGAAAACAATGCCCGGAACATAAAATAACTTATTAAATGGTTCACAGGGTTTGAAAATATCCGTTTTGTTCCGGAACAGTCTACATCACCTGGCTGTGATTCTGTTCCTCGGAAAACGTAGTTATTTTGCGGTTTTCTGTTCTTTTGCAGTTTTCTGTTCTGTTCCCTGGACCAGTTCCAACCCCTGGTTAGCGTGCGTAAGATTAGAATTCAGAAGTGTACTTGTGGGCTAAATGTGACCACTACTTGAATCAGTAAGAAGCTTGTTCTATTCCTACAGTACATAGTGGTGCGGACTGGCTCTATGAAAAGTAGGAGACACTTTATTCCTACTGTATACTGACAGTGATACAGGCTGATTGGGTAGCTAATCTACCAGTGCCAGTAGCAGTAGGAAGCTTGTTCTATTCCTACAGTACATAGTGGTGCGGACTGGCTCTGTGAACAGTAGGAGACACTTTATTCCTACTGTATACAGACAGTGATACAGGCTGATTGGGTAGCTAATCTACCAGTGCCAGTAGCAGTAGGAAGCTTGTTCTATTCCAACAGTACATAGTGGTGCGGACTGGCTCTGTGAAAAGTAGGAGACACTTTATTCCTACTGTATACAGACAGTGATACAGGCTGATTGGGTAGCTACTCTACCAGTGCCAGTAGCAGTAGGAAGCTTGTTCTATTCCTACAGTAAACAAACAGTGGCGCAGGCTGGCTCTGTGGACTTCCTGTGGGGTGTAGGTGGTACGTGGGGGGCACTGGGTCAGCTGGCGGAGTTTCCTGTCCACTGTGTAGGGGGAATCATGCTGTCCGTGTGAGTGAGCGTGCGCGTGTGTATGTGTGCGTGTGTAGGGGGAGTCCTGCTGTGAAGGCCTTCCATGGGTTGCCAGGCCCATCCAGGTCCATTGTCTGGTAATAGGATGTGTTCTCTGGGCTCAGCCACTGGACACGCTGTGTATGACGCACGCAGATAGCTTTCCCTGGACTCAGAACCAGGGTGGGGTTGTCCTCCTTCTCCTCCCCAGGGGTTGGGACGGCCCTCACAGACAGATAAAATAAAGGGGTGGGGGAGAGACCTGGCACTCCTCCCTCGTGGTATTCCTCCATCCCCCCCAAAAATAATACTTTACTGGAAACATGGAAGTATTTTTCGAGTTGCTATTTTTACCTCCCTGTTTGATTTAGGCATTTTTAGGTATGTCGTATGTGACTATATTACGTAGGTTCTGGCCATGAAATACCTCTGATAGTTATTTCTAATCTAAGTTTCTGTCTTCCTGCACACACAAAAATGGGCCATACAGTATGTGACATAAAATGAAACAAAAAGTTTGACTAAGAAGTATCAAAAGCTTTTTGGATGACAGTTTCCCAAATAACTATGTGAAAGTAGCAGGAGCTGATCTGTTCTTATTTACCAAAAAACAACATCTTGTTATTCTATTCCAAGATAGCTGACACAAAGCGTGACAGTCCTCACTGTTGGTCCGAGACCTAACTCCTTTAGGAGGACTGACTGAACCCTGACATGGGCCTTCATTAGTTTTGCATTGCTTTGTGGGACTGGAACTGTGTTTTTACGGCTGTCCAGCCTCTCTTTTGATGCCGCCATATGTGAGGGTTGTGACATGACCCTTGACCTTGGGCCCAGAGCCCTTTTGATTGGGTCTGACTGGGGGCTTGCTGGCGCTGGGGCTCAGAGGGACTCGTGTTGTCAGGGCCTGTGTGTCTCTGGCTGTGTTTGTGGAGAGGTAGAACATGCATTGAATATGGCATGATTTTCTTTATTTAGAAAGTTACTGTGCAGTACCATCACATATCATACCTTATCTGTACTAGGGTTGCAAAGGGAGGTATATTACTGGAAACTTTCAAACTACCAGTAAATTACCTGAATTTTCAAGGCTTTTATGTAATCTATCACAAGACATCTAGTGGCCCTTTAGGGTACTTAAGATGTCTGTATTTATCACTGAACCTCTGTGTGGCCGTATCACACGTAAAATATATTACATGTATAGTGGTCCTGTGTAGCTCAGTTGGTAGAGCATGGCGCTTGTAACGCCAGGGTAGTGGGTTCGATCCCCGGGACCACCCATACGTAGAATGTATGCACACATGACTGTAAGTCGCTTTGGATAAAAGCGTCTGCTAAATGGCATATATTATTATTATTATTATAACTAAATAGCTAACAAAATGGCTACATGGACTATCTGAGTTGCCCTATGTATTTTATTCTTAATTTTGCGCTGTCTCTATGCACTCACAAGGCCCTACTCACACTGATACTCCAACACACATACAGACACTCACATGGGCCCTACACACACTGATACTCCAACACACATACAAACACTCACAGGGACCTACGCACACTGATACTCCAACACACATACAAACACTCACAGGGACCTACGCACACTGATACTCCAACACACATACAAACACTCACAGGGCCCTACACACACCGATACTCCAACACACATACAAACACTCACAGGGCCCTGCACACACTGATACTCCAACACACACACAGTACAAACACTCACAGGGCCCTACACACACTGATACTCCAACACACATACAAACACTCACAGGGCCCTACACACACTGATACTCCTACACACATACAAACACTGACAGGGCCCTACACACACTGATACTCCAACACACATACAAACACTCACAGGGCCCTACACACACTGATACTCCAACACACATACAAACACTCACAGGGCCCTACACACACTGATACTCCAACACACATAGAAACACTCACAGGGCCCTACACACACTGATACTCCAACACACATACAAACACTCACAGGGCCCTACACACACTGATACTTCAACATACATACAAACACTCACAGGGCCCTACACACACTGATACTCCAACACACATACAAACACTCACGGGGCCCTACACACACTGATACTCCAACACACACACAATACAAACACTCACAGGGCCCTACACACACTGATACTCCAACACACACACAGTACAAACACTCACAGGGCCCTACACACACTGATACTCCAACACACACACAATACAAACACTCACAGGGCCCTACACACACTGATACTCCAACACACACACAGTACAAACACTCACAGGGCCCTACAAACACTGATCCTCCAACACACACTCAGTACAAACACTCACAGGGCCCTACACACACTGATACTCCAACACACACACAGTACAAACACTCACAGGGCCCTACACACACTGATACTCCAACACACACACAGTACAAACACTCACAGGGCCCTACACACACTGATACTCCAACACACACACAGTACAAACACTCACAGGGCCCTACAAACACTGATCCTCCAACACACACACATACAAACACTCACAAGGCCCTACACACACAGATACTCCAACACACACACAGTACAAACACTCACAGGGCCCTACACACACGGATACTACAACACACACAGTACAAACACTCACAGGGCCCTACACACACTGATACTCCAACACACATACAAACACTCACAGGGCCCTACACACACTGATACTCCAACACACATACAAACACTCACAGGACCCTACACACACTGATACTCCAACACACATACAAACACTCACAGGGCCCTACACACACTGATACTTCAACATACATACAAACACTCACAGGGCCCTACACACACTGATACTCCAACACACACACAATACAAACACTCACAGGGCCCTACACACACTGATACTCCAACACACACACAGTACAAACACTCACAGGGCCCTACAAACACTGATCCTCCAACACACACTCAGTACAAACACTCACAGGGCCCTACACACACTGATACTCCAACACACACACAGTACAAACACTCACAGGGCCCTACAAACACTGATCCTCCAACACACACTCAGTACAAACACTCACAGGGCCCTACACACACTGATACTCCAACACACACACAGTACAAACACTCACAGGGCCCTACACACACTGATACTCCAACACACACACAGTACAAACACTCACAGGGCCCTACACACACTGATACTCCAACACACACACAGTACAAACACTCACAGGGCCCTACAAACACTGATCCTCCAACACACACACATACAAACACTCACAAGGCCCTACACACACAGATACTCCAACACACACACAGTACAAACACTCACAGGGCCCTACACACACGGATACTACAACACACACAGTACAAACACTCACAGGGCCCTACACACACTGATACTCCAACACACATACAAACACTCACAGGGCCCTACACACACTGATACTCCAACACACATACAAACACTCACAGGACCCTACACACACTGATACTCCAACACACATACAAACACTCACAGGGCCCTACACACACTGATACTTCAACATACATACAAACACTCACAGGGCCCTACACACACTGATACTCCAACACACACACAATACAAACACTCACAGGGCCCTACACACACTGATACTCCAACACACACACAGTACAAACACTCACAGGGCCCTACAAACACTGATCCTCCAACACACACTCAGTACAAACACTCACAGGGCCCTACACACACTGATACTCCAACACACACACATTACAAACACTCACAGGGCCCTACACACACTGATCCTCCAACACACACTCAGTACAAACACTCACAGGGCCCTACAAACACTGATCCTCCAACACACACACATACAAACACTCACAGGGCCCTACACACACTGATACTCCAACACACACACAGTACAAACACTCACAAGGCCCTACACACACGGATACTCCAACACACACACAATACAAACACTCACAGGGCCCTACAAACACTGATCCTCCAACACACACACAGTACAAACACTCACAGGGCCCTACACACACTGATACTCCAACACACACACAGTACAAACACTCACAAGGCCCTACACACACGGATACTCCAACACACACAGTACAAACACTCACAGGGCCCTACAAACACTGATCCTCCAACACACACACAGAACAAACAGTCACAGGGCCCAACACTTGGAGCTTGGGAGAAACCATCAACTTAATGAATACCATTAGTGTTTAATATGAGGGATTCAGCATGAAATATCCTTTTTACACACTGATTTTTGAAATTATTGCTGGAGGAGTTGCAGAGTTCATTGAAAATACTTCCATTGTAGATTAGATGCTTTTTTAATTGATGATGCTGTTCTCTCTGTAACCATATGGTCCAGCTGCTAGAAACTCATGGACAATATGGACACAGATATAAAACATTTATGCTAAATATGAATATGTTTTTTGTTTAAGTTATTGAAGAATAAATTACCAAAGTTAAGATAGATTGCCATAGATTTTCTGTTAATTAACCAAATGATTTAAGATTTCGGTAACTTTGGTAAACTACCGGTAGTTTTGCAAATTTAATCTATACATTTTGTATTGCATACAGCAGGCCTTTTCCATGGCAGTAATTTCACATAGGATACATGAGCATGTGTCTGTTTGCAGCCTGGCAGGCCATACAGTGTTCAAACCATATATCCTGGGTCCTGTGTGAAAAGGATGGACCGGAAGTGTTAACCTCTTTAACGAAACACACTGAGTAATTAGCATGGCGGAGTGATGGGAGAGACGGCCCTGTGCCACCTACCCAACAGGGCCTATTATAGTGTCAGAGCCACAACATATTAGAAACAGTGCATGTGTGTCTGTGTGTGCGTGCGTGTATTATGCATGTGTGTGATGGGAGAGACGGCCCTGTGCCACCTACCCAACGGGGCCCATTATAGTGTCAGAGCCACAACACATTAGAAACCATGCATGTGTGTCTGTGTGTGCGTGTGTGTATTATGCATGTGTGTGATGGGAGAGACGGGCCAATGGTTCCTGTCATAGAGAGCCACAACGTATTCGAAACAGTTGGGATTCATTTCAAATGCTGCTGTACTCTGAGGAATCTCAATATTTATCCAGTTTGTCTGACCGAGGCACCTGCTGGGGGACACGTTAGTCATTTGTAAGCATTAACACGGCATCTCCCTCACTCTTCCCTCCCTCCATCCTTCCCTCCCTCCCTTTCTCCCTCGTTCCCTCCCTCTGTGAGTGCACTGTCACTCATGTTGTAGCCTTTTAAATGTCATCCTCCGACTACGGAGCGGTCGCACACTTGACAGTTTTATTGGGGATGTGCTGACGGCAGAGAGAGAAAGAGAGTTAATGCTTAAAAATGATGAGAGAGAGAGAGAGAGAGAGAGAGAGAGAGAGAGAGAGAGAGAGGTATGAAAAGGGGGACATCATCTAGTCAAATCAAATTAGAAGAAACGGAGAGATGTGATTAATAGCAGTGCCATTGTGGGGTAATCATGCAGAGCCATAATCACTACAGTGGACTTCAAATTAGCAGCGCCCACAGTAGGCTTTGATCTGCAACGCATCAAATAGAGCCAGATGTCAGGTTGTCAGGTTTCTTAAAGTACACCTTCGCCTTGATGCCTTTTCACTGCCACACACTGCTAAAAATACCCCAGCCAGGAGACAAAAGATGACAAAATGGAGAGGTAGGTAGAGATAAACGTTGTGTTAGTGTCAGTGTGGCACCTGCTTCAGAGAGTCACAGGGTTAGTAGTCATCGACAAAAAACATGCCATGAAAGTGGACTTAGGAGGTCTGACAAGGTCTCAAATACTGTTGCCTTGAGGTCAGACAGCTAGAGAGAGAGAGAGAGAGAGAGAGAGAGAGAGAGAGAGAGAGAGAGATGGAGGCAGATGGAAACAGAGACTTCATGAGCTATCATGGACTATGTAACAAAGTCTGCAGAAGGCTCAGGTGTCATGGAGACTGTGGTTAGTGTCTGAAACACACTGCTTAGCCTCTCCCCACTACAGTATCACTGACATTTTCATTAAAAGGTCACCCATCTTTTAATGTGTTCACCCTGGCATTAATGTAGGGCTGGGAGAGAGAGAGAGAGAGAGAGAGAGAGAGAGAGAGAGAGAGAGAGAGAGAGAGAGAGAGAGAGAGAGAGAGAGAGAGAGAGAGATAGATAGATAGATAGATAGATAGATAGATAGATAGATAGATAGATAGATAGATAGATAGATAGATAGATAGATAGATAGAGAGAGCGAGAGAGAGCGAGAGAGAGCGAGAGAGAGCGAGAGAGAGCGAGAGAGAGCGAGAGAGAGCGAGAGAGAGCGAGAGAGAGAGAGAGAGAGAGAGAGAGAGAGAGAGAGAGAGAGAGAGAGAGAGAGAGAGAGAGAGAGAGAGAGAGGAAAGCAGAGATATGAGCCAAATAAGACACCAAATGAAACAAGGACAGACTTAATTGGATGAATCCAAATGAATTTAATGTAGTTTTAATGCTTCTTATAAAGTATCCGTTATATCTTTGTTCGTATTTAAAAACACAAACTATTTTAATCACACGCTTATGTAGTATGGATGACACACTTAAAACCACATATATGTAAAATAATTCCATATTTAAATATAGAGGATAGCCATTAAGGAGATGATGGTTTGAAATAGAATCTGAAATAAAATGAGGAACCCTTTAGTTGTCTAATTTAGCATGTCGACTGTATGAAGTTAAAAGATGGTCCACACTTAATATGAGGATGTGGACATTTCTCTCTGAAAATTGATTAATATAATTTGGTTAGAGAAATCGTTTAAATAGCAATAAGGACACAGACTGTATATGTTGAGCATAAAATAATTTCAAGTATAAATTAAATATCTTATTATTGCCTTTCATTTTCCAGGGGATTTTCCACACTCATTTTTCTTTTCCCCTCTTGGTATGTGGGGTAATGTCTTTGGAGGATATGAGGATGTGGAATTAGTTCTGTGTGGACGTGTGTTCAGTGGGGGCACTACATGAAGGTCTGCTGTTCTACTCACTGGATCCTGTTCCACATACTGTGTGTACTGTCTGTATGTCCGTCCGTCTGTCTGTCACTGGATCCTGTTCCACATACTGTGTGTGCTGTCTGTATGTCCGTCCGTCTGTCTGTCACTGGATCCTGTTCCACATACTGTGTGTACTGTCTGTATGTCCGTCCGTCTGTCTGCCACTGGATCCTGTTCCACATACTGTGTGTACTGTCTGTATGTCCGTCCGTCTGTCTGTCTAGAGACCAACACAAAGGCTTTCCATGATGTGGGTTTTACTCATTGCATTTGATGAATCCAATTCATATGTTCCTAGTGCCATAAATCAAATCACATTCCTTCACTTCAAACCCCAACATTCCCTTGCTCCCATCAATAAGTTACAGAGTTGCTGAGATCAGTCCACTTCAACACCTGTCAGACAATGTCACCAGATCAAAATGGAGGAAGTGTGTGGCTTTGAGAGGGAATGGCTAAGTTGTTGGCATGCAAACAGTGTTGTGTCCAGTGACTTGAGGAAGCAGTGCAGGAACAGGAGCAGAGCAGGGTACAGTGACTCAGAGAGGCCTCAGTGTGACGTCAGTGTGGTGGTATGGCACAGAGTGGATAGAGGTCCTGGCCGTTTGGCCCTGACAGCTGCGTCTGCCCCCAGTAATACACCCGGTCCATCGGCAGGGGCCAAGGCCCCTCTCCCGCTGTCAGCACACCGATCGGCTTTCATGGATCATCTCTTATCTGCTGAATCTGTCATTGCAGAGGAGAGGGATCCTTTGGGGGGCTTTAAACCCCAACGCCATGGTCCACATGCTCTAAAGCAGGCCTTGTGGGTGTATGGGTATGTCTCTTTCTCTGTCTCTCATTCGCTTTCTCTGTCTCTCTCTCTCTCTTCCCCTCCCTCCCTCCCTCCCTCCACAGTAGGTGACTGAGTGTTAACCTGAGAGCCAGTGTCTCCCTGTGTGTGTGTGTGTGTGTGTGTGTGTGTGTGTGTGTGTGTGTGTGTGTGTGTGTGTGTGTGTGTGTGTGTGTGTGTGTGTGTGTGTGTGTGTGTGTGTGTGTGTGTGTGTGTGTGTGTGTGTGTGTGTGTGTGGGGGGGGGGTAGGAGGGGAAGGGTTTTTGTTTGTTTAGACAGATGCACAGGCCCATCTCTGAACTTCTGTCAGTGATCAAAGGAGCCGATGATGTAGAACAGATTCATGGGCCATGTCTTATCAGCCCCTGGTCCAGCCCTCATCCATCATGCTGAGCCCTCGTCCGTCTCCCTCCCGATGACGGCACCCTAAACACAGGGCATTAATCACCCGCTCCTTCCCTGGCCAGGTGGCCCGCTGGCCGCATGCCCTCCAGGCCTTCATTTACCAAGGGAGGGAAGGCTCAGTGGCTCAGTCTCCCAGAAACAAGCCCCCAGGGCAGGCCCCGCTCTGCGTCGGTGTGGACCCCTTCTACCACCACCCTCACCAAAGGCCACTGGTGCTCTTTCAACAGGTCTGGAAGTGGGGTTCCTGGAATTTGGGAAGTTAAATGGAGAAATGCCTCACTGTCAAAGCCACATATACACAGGAATGCACACACACACACACACACACACACACACACACACACACACACACACACACACACACACACACACACACACACACACACACACACACACACACACACACACACACACACACACACACACACACACACACACACACACACACACACACACACACACACGTGCACTTAGACGTACCCAAACACGTGTATGTATACAGTATGTACCTGTGAACTCTTGGTGTTTATATTGTGTGCGTTCCCCTCCTGCTGTTACCTTTGGTCATTGGCATCCGTCGTTATGGATTTCAAATGGAAAGGTAGTCCGAGCCTCAGTAGACTGAAGATGAAAGGGTTAAGTGCTTCCTTTGTGTCAGCAGGTTAAGCAAAACGTTTCACACAAGCTTTTATAGCCAGAGAGAGATAGCTAGTCCCTTTGTGTCAGCAGGTTAAGTAAAACGTTTCACACAAGCTTTTATAGCCAGAGAGAGATAGCTAGTCCCTTTGTGTCAGCAGGTTAAGCAAAACGTTTCACACAAGCTTTTATAGCCAGAGAGAGATAGTTAGTCCCTTTGTGTCAGCAGGTTAAGCAAAACGTTTCACACAAGCTTTTATAGCCAGAGAGAGATAGCTAGACCCTTTGGGTCAGCAGGTTAAGCAAAACGTTTCACGCAAGATTTTATAGCCAGAGAGAGATAGCTAGTCCCTTTGGGTCAGCAGGTTAAGCAAAACGTTTCACACAAGCTTTTATAGCCAGAGAGAGATAGCTAGTACCTTTGTGTCTCAAAAATTCTCAACTTAAAACAAATGCCAAAAGTGACAGAAAAGGGGAATGGGCCTACATGCAAAGTGCAGCGTTTCTAAGAAAAGGGCTTGATAATCATGCCAAACCGCACTCGCTTTCAAAGTTTAAAGTGTGGAAAAAAATGTACACTTTATTCAGGATAGGTCATAAGGAAATAAGTCAATTCAGTTCAGGGCATGAAATAGTAATAAATAGTCAATAGTGCTTTTTTTATTATTGTGTATTTATTCAAGAGACACCCATTGAGACAGGGGTTTCATTCACAAGGGTGCCCTGATCACAGTAACACAACAATCAAATACAATACACTGGCTTTAATGTGGTTTTAACCAATCAGCATTCAAGATTACACCCACCCATTGTATAAACAAATTATAAAAAATACAGCACAACATGCAAGAAAAACAGCTACATTCCTCAGCTACTTGGTCCTTAATCAATACTTTAAAAGGCCTGAGTGGCACCATAACATCTAGTAGTAAAGAATTGAGTCAATTGTTCCAGCAGTGAGGCACATTAATACTAAAAGGGGATTTACCTCATTTGGTTGAGACCTGAGGAACCTCAAGAGTTAACCAACCCTCTGAACTGGCTTGGTATCTCATGTTTTTATACTTTAACAATAAAGTTAGAGGAGTCAGAAGCTTGGGTAGTAGAGCTTTATAAAGGAAAAGAGAATAGTGAAGTGATCTACGGAACTTTAATGAGGACCAGACAACCTTTTGATACAGGATGCAGTGATGAGTATTAAAACTGTCACCTGTGATAAAGCGATGGGCGCTATATTAGACTGCACCCAAAGGTTGGTTTAAGAGTAGTGACTGCTGCATTCTGGTAAATGGTGTCACAATAGTCAAGAACTGGCAGGAAATTATAAATACAATACAACAGTTCTGGCCATAAAATGTAAAAAATCTGTCAAGAGGAAATGACTTAGCCTCAATTAGGCTACTGTAAAAAATATATTTATTGCTTACCATCTTGTTTTCGCCATGTTTTTGTCCCCAACATACATAATGTGGGTTATAATGTGGGTCAGTGCCAATGAGCTGGGCGGGGGAGCCATTGGAATCAAAAAGGTTGGGGTTAGGGCTAGTGCTAGTTTTAGCATCGTTAGCATTATATGATTGACCATTGACCATGCTGGGCACAGAGGGGAGGTAATTGGGGTCTGAGTAGAGAAGTTTGTTCTCACACCACAGACACTTTACTGCTGACCCAGTGTCAATGGGCCATATAGGTGACCAGAGACACCAAAGACATGGCAGAGGTGCATCCTATTACAACACAAGATAAACACACATACTCATTCCAAACCCAATTGCATTGGGAAAGACAGTCACATGTACTTGCTCAAATACTGAGGCCTTTGAAATGATTGAGGAGCATAAAGCCATCTTCTAACCCCTTCTGCCATGTATACTGGCCTCAGTAATCTGTATACTGGCCTCAGTAGTCTGTATACTGGCCTCAGTAGTCTGTATACTGGTCTCAGTAGTCTGTATACTGGCCTACGTAGTCTGTATACTGGCCTCAGTAGTCTGTATACTGGCCTCAGTAGCCTGTATACTGGCCTCAGTAGTCTGTATACTGGCCTCATGTATACTGGCCTCAGTAGTCTGTATACTGGCCTCAGTAGTCTGTATACTGGCCTCAGTAGTCTGTATACTGGCCTCAGTAGTCTGTATACTGACCTCAGTAGTCTGTATACTGGCCTCATGTATACTGGCCTCAGTAGTCTGTATACTGGCCTCATGTATACTGGCCTCAGTAGTCTGTATACTGGCCTCAGTAGTCTGTATACTGGCCTCATGTATACTGGCCTCAGTAGTCTGTATACTGGCCTCAGTAGTCTGTATACTGGCCTCATGTATACTGGCCTCAGTAGTCTGTATACTGGCCTCAGTAGTCTGTATACTGGCCTCATGTATACTGGCCTCAGTAGTCTGTATACTGGCCTCAGTAGTCTGTATACTGGTCTCAGTAGTCTGTATACTGGCCTCATGTATACTGGCCTCAGTAGTCTGTATACTGGCCTCAGTAGTCTGTATACTGGCCTCAGTAGTCTGTATACTAGGCTCATGTATACTGGCATAAGTAGTCTGTATACTGGCCTCAGTAGTCTGTATACTGGCCTCAGTAGTCTGTATACTGGCCTCATGTATACTGGCCTCAGTAGTCTGTATACTGGCCTCATGTATACTGGCCTCAGTAGTCTGTATACTGGCCTCAGTAGTCTGTATACTGGCCTCCGTAGTCTGTATACTGGCCTCATGTATACTGGCCTCAGTAGTCTGTATACTGGCCTCAGTAGTCTGTATACTGGCCTCATGTATACTGGCCTCAGTCGTCTGTATACTGGCCTCATGTATACTCGCCTCAGTAGTCTGTATACTGGCCTCAGTAGTCTGTATACTGGCCTCAGTAGTCTGTATACTGGCCTCATGTATACTGGCCTCAGTAGTCTGTATACTGGCCTCAGTAGTCTGTATACTGGCCTCAGTAGTCTGTATACTGGCCTCAGTAGTCTGTATACTGACCTCAGTAGTCTGTATACTGGCCTCATGTATACTGGCCTCAGTAGTCTGTATACTGGCCTCATGTATACTGGCCTCAGTAGTCTGTATACTGGCCTCAGTAGTCTGTATACTGGCCTCAGTCGTCTGTATACTGGCCTCAGTAGTCTGTATACTGACCTCAGTAGTCTGTATACTGGCCTCATGTATACTGGCCTCAGTAGTCTGTATACTGGCCTCATGTATACTGGCCTCAGTAGTCTGTATACTGGCCTCAGTAGTCTGTATACTGGCCTCATGTATACTGGCCTCAGTAGTCTGTATACTGGCCTCAGTAGTCTGTATACTGGCCTCATGTATACTGGCCTCAGTAGTCTGTATACTGGCCTCATGTATACTGGCCTCAGTAGTCTGTATACTGGCCTCAGTAGTCTCTATACTGGCCTCAGTAGTCTGTATACTGGCCTCATGTATACTGGCCTCAGTAGTCTGTATACTGGCCTCAGTAGTCTGTATACTGGTCTCAGTAGTCTGTATACTGGCCTCATGTATACTGGCCTCAGTAGTCTGTATACTGGCCTCAGTAGTCTGTATACTGGCCTCAGTAGTCTGTATACTAGGCTCATGTATACTGGCATAAGTAGTCTGTATACTGGCCTCAGTAGTCTGTATACTGGCCTCAGTAGTCTGTATACTGGCCTCATGTATACTGGCCTCAGTAGTCTGTATACTGGCCTCATGTATACTGGCCTCAGTAGTCTGTATACTGGCCTCAGTAGTCTGTATACTGGCCTCAGTAGTCTGTATACTGGCCTCATGTATACTGGCCTCAGTAGTCTGTATACTGGCCTCATGTATACTGGCCTCAGTCGTCTGTATACTGGCCTCATGTATACTGGCCTCAGTAGTCTGTATACTGGCCTCAGTAGTCTGTATACTGGCCTCATGTATACTGGCCTCAGTAGTCTGTATACTGGCCTCAGTAGTCTGTATACTGGCCTCATGTATACTGGCCTCAGTAGTCTGTATACTGGCCTCAGTAGTCTGTATACTGGCCTCAGTAGTCTCTATTAGTAGTCTCAGTAGTCTCTATTAGTAGTCTCCACTGCCAGCTGGCCTACTTCAGCAGCACTGTATCATTTTAATCATTTTAGTCAATAAGATTCTTGCTACGTAGCTTAACTTTCTGAACATTCGAGACGTGTAGTCCACTTGTCATTCCAATCTCCTTTGCATTAGCGTAGCCTCTTCTGTAGCCTGTCAACTATGTGTCTGTTTATCCCTGTTCACTCCTCTCTGCACAGACCATACAAACGCTCCTCACCGCGTGGCCGCGGCCACCCTACTCTGGTGGTCCCAGCGCGCACGACCCACGTGGAGTTCCAGGTCTCCGGTAGCCTCTGGAACTGCCAATCTGCGGTCAACAAGGCAGAGTTCATCTCAGCCTATGCCTCCCTCCAGTCCCTCGACTTCTTGGCACTGACGGAAACATGGATCACCACAGACAACACTGCTACTCCTACTGCTCTCTCTTCGTCCGCCCACGTGTTCTCGCACACCCCGAGAGCTTCTGGTCAGCGGGGTGGTGGCACCGGGATCCTCATCTCTCCCAAGTGGTCATTCTCTCTTTCTCCCCTTACCCATCTGTCTATCGCCTCCTTTGAATTCCATGCTGTCACAGTTACTAGCCCTTTCAAGCTTAACATCCTTATCATTTATCGCCCTCCAGGTTCCCTCGGAGAGTTCATCAATGAGCTTGATGCCTTGATAAGCTCCTTTCCTGAGGACGGCTCACCTCTCACAGTTCTGGGCGACTTTAACCTCCCCACGTCTACCTTTGACTCTTTCCTCTCTGCCTCCTTCTTTCCACTCCTCTCCTCTTTTGACCTCACCCTCTCACCTTCCCCCTACTCACAAGGCAGGCAATACGCTCGACCTCATCTTTACTAGATGCTGTTCTTCCACTAACCTCATTGCAACTCCCCTCCAAGTCTCCGACCACTGCCTTGTATCCTTTTCCCTCTCGCTCTCATCCAACACCTCCCACACTGCCCCTACTCGGATGGTATCGCTCCGTCCCAACCTTCGCTCTCTCTCCCCCGCTACTCTCTCCTCTTCCATCCTATCATCTCTTCCCTCCGCTCAAACCTTCTCCCACCTATCTCCTGATTCTGCCTCCTCAACCCTCCTCTCCTCCCTCTCTGCATCCCTTGACTCTCTATGTCCCCTATCCTCCAGGCCGGCTCGGTCCTGCCCTCCCGCTCCGTGGCTCGATGACTCATTGCGAGCTCACAGAACAGGGCTCCGGGCAGCCGAGCGGAAATGGAGGAAAACTCGCCTCCCTGCGGACCTGGCATCCTTTCACTCCCTCCTCTCTACATTTTCCTCCTCTGTCTCTGCTGCTAAAGCCACTTTCTACCATGCTAAATTCCAAGCATCTGCCTCTAACCCTAGGAAGCTCTTTGCCACCTTCTCCTCCCTCCTGAATCCTCCTCCCCCCCCCCCCTCCTCCCTCTCTGCAGACGACTTCGTCAACCATTTTGAAAAGAAGGTCGACGACATCCGATCCTCGTTTGCTAAGTCAAACGACACCGCTGGTTCTGCTCACACTGCCCTACCCTGTGCTCTGACCTCTTTCTCCCCCTCTCTCTCCAGATGAAATCTCGCGTCTTGTGACGGCTGGCCGCCCAACAACCTGCCCGCTTGACCCTATCCCCTCCTCTCTTCTCCATACCATTTCCGGAGACCTTCTCCCTTACCTCACCTCGCTCATCAACTCATCCCTGACCGCTGGCTACGTCCCTTCCGTCTTCAAGAGAGCGAGAGTTGCACCCCTTCTGAAAAAACCTACACTTGATCCCTCCGATGTCAACAATTACAGACCAGTATCCCTTCTTTCTTTTCTCTCCAAAACTCTTGAACGTGCCGTCCTTGGCCAGCTCTCCCGCTATCTCTCTCTGAATGACCTTCTTGATCCAAATCAGTCAGGTTTCAAGACTAGTCATTCAACTGAGACTGCTCTCCTCTGTATCACGGAGGCACTCCGCACTGCTAAAGCTAACTCTCTCTCCTCTGCTCTCATCCTTCTAGATCTATCGGCTGCCTTCGATACTGTGAACCATCAGATCCTCCTCTCCACCCTCTCCGAGTTGGGCATCTCCGGCGCGGCCCACGCTTGGATTGTGTCCTACCTGACAGGTCGCTCCTACCAGGTGGCGTGGCGAGAATCTGTCTCCTCACCACGCGCTCTCACCACTGGTGTCCCCCAGGGCTCTGTTCTTGGCCCTCTCCTATTCTCGCTATACACCAAGTCACTTGGCTCTGTCATAACCTCACATGGTCTCTCTTATCATTGCTATGCAGACGACACACAATTAATCTTCTCCTTTCCCCCTTCTGATGACCAGGTGGCGAATCGCATCTCTGCATGTCTGGCAGACATATCAGTGTGGATGACGGATCACCACCTCAAGCTGAACCTCGGCAAGACGGAGCTGCTCTTCCTCCCGGGAAGGACTGCCCGTTCCATGATCTCGCCATCACGGTTGACAACTCCATTGTGTCCTCCTCCCAGAGCGCCAAGAACCTTGGCGTGATCCTGGACAACACCCTGTCGTTCTCAACCAACATCAAGGCGGTGGCCCGTTCCTGTAGGTTCATGCTCTACAACATCCGCAGAGTACGACCCTGCCTCACACAGGAAGCGGCGCAGGTCCTAATCCAGGCACTTGTCATCTCCCGTCTGGATTACTGCAACTCGCTGTTGGCTGGGCTCCCTGCCTGTGCCATTAAACCCCTTCAACTCATCCAGAATGCCGCAGCCCGTCTGGTGTTCAACCTTCCCAAGTTCTCTCACGTCACCCCGCTCCTCCGTTCTCTCCACTGGCTTCCAGTTGAAGCTCGCATCCGCTACAAGACCATGGTGCTTGCCTACGGAGCTGTGAGGGGAACGGCACCTCAGTACCTCCAGGCTCTGATCAGGCCCTACACCCAAACAAGGGCACTGCGTTCATCCACCTCTGGCCTGCTCGCCTCCCTACCACTGAGGAAGTACAGCTCCCGCTCAGCCCAGTCAAAACTGTTCGCTGCCCTGGCCCCCCAATGGTGGAACAAACTCCCTCACGACGCCAGGACAGCGGAGTCAATCACCACCTTCCGGAGACACCTGAAACCCCACCTCTTTAAGGAATACCTAGGATAGGATAAGTAATCCCTCTCACCCCCCCCCTTAAGTTTTAGATGCACTATTGTAAAGTGACTGTTCTACTGGATGTCATAAGGTGAATGCACCAATTTGTAAGTCGCTCTGGATAAGAGCGTCTGCTAAATGACTTAAATGTAAATGTAAATGTCTATACTGGCCTCAGTAGTCTGTATACTGGCCTCATGTATACTGGCCTCAGTAGTCTGTATACTGGCCTCAGTAGTCTGTATACTGGCCTCAGTAGTCTGTATACTGGCCTCATGTATACTGGCCTCAGTAGTCTGTATACTGGCCTCAGTAGTCTGTATACTGGCCTCATGTATACTGGCCTCAGTAGTCTGTATACTGGCCTCATGTATACTGGCCTCAGTAGTCTGTATACTGGCCTCAGTAGTCTGTATACTGGCCTCAGTAGTCTGTATACTGGCCTCAGTAGTCTGTATACTGGCCTCAGTAGTCTGTATACTGGTCTCAGTAGTCTGTATACTGGCCTCATGTATACTGGCCTCAGTAGTCTGTATACTGGCCTCAGTAGTCTGTATACTGGCCTCAGTAGTCTGTATACTAGGCTCATGTATACTGGCATAAGTAGTCTGTATACTGGCCTCAGTAGTCTGTATACTGGCCTCAGTAGTCTGTATACTGGCCTCAGTAGTCTGTATACTGGCCTCATGTATACTGGCCTCAGTTGTCTGTATACTGGCCTCATGTATACTGGCCTCAGTAGTCTGTATACTGGTCTCAGTAGTCTGTATACTGGCCTCATGTATACTGGCCTCAGTAGTCTGTATACTGGCCTCAGTAGTCTGTATACTGGCCTCAGTAGTCTGTATACTGGCCTCATTTATACTGGCCTCAGTAGTCTGTATACTGGCCTCAGTAGTCTGTATACTGGCCTCAGTAGTCTGTATACTGGCCTCATGTATACTGGCCTCAGTAGTCTGTATACTGGTCTCAGTAGTCTGTATACTGGCCTCATGTATACTGGCCTCAGTAGTCTGTATACTGGCCTCAGTAGTCTGTATACTGGCCTCAGTAGTCTGTATACTAGGTTCATGTATACTGGCCTCAGTAGTCTGTATACTGGCCTCAGTAGTCTGTATACTGGCCTCAGTAGTCTGTATAATGGCCTCATTTATACTGGCCTCAGTAGTCTGTATACTGGCCTCAGTAGTCTGTATACTGGCCTCAGTAGTCTGTATACTGGCCTCATGTATACTGGCCTCAGTAGTCTGTATACTGGCCTCAGTAGTCTGTATACTGGCCTCATGTATACTGGCCTCAGTAGTCTGTATACTGGCCTCTAGTCTGTATACTGGCCTCAGTAGTCTGTATACTGGCCTCGTGTATACTGGCCTCAGTAGTCTGTATACTGGCCTCAGTAGTCTCTATACTGGCCTCAGTAGTCTGTATACTGGCCTCAGTAGTCTGTATACTGGCCTCAGTAGTCTGTATACTGGCCTCATGTATACTGGCCTCAGTAGTCTGTATACTGGCCTCAGTAGTCTGTATACTGGCCTCAGTAGTCTGTATACTGGCCTCATGTATACTGGCCTCAGTAGTCTGTATACTGGCCTCATGTATACTGGCCTCAGTAGTCTGTATACTGGCCTCAGTAGTCTGTATACTGGCCTCAGTAGTCTGTATACTGGCCTCAGTAGTCTGTATACTGGCCTCAGTAGTCTGTATACTGGTCTCAGTAGTCTGTATACTGGCCTCATGTATACTGGCCTCAGTAGTCTGTATACTGGCCTCAGTAGTCTGTATACTGGCCTCAGTAGTCTGTATACTAGGCTCATGTATACTGGCATAAGTAGTCTGTATACTGGCCTCAGTAGTCTGTATACTGGCCTCAGTAGTCTGTATACTGGCCTCAGTAGTCTGTATACTGGCCTCATGTATACTGGCCTCAGTTGTCTGTATACTGGCCTCATGTATACTGGCCTCAGTAGTCTGTATACTGGTCTCAGTAGTCTGTATACTGGCCTCATGTATACTGGCCTCAGTAGTCTGTATACTGGCCTCAGTAGTCTGTATACTGGCCTCAGGAGTCTGTATACTGGCCTCATGTATACTGGCCTCAGTAGTCTGTATACTGGCCTCAGTAGTCTGTATACTGGCCTCAGTAGTCTGTATACTGGCCTCATGTATACTGGCCTCAGTAGTCTGTATACTGGTCTCAGTAGTCTGTATACTGGCCTCATGTATACTGGCCTCAGTAGTCTGTATACTGGCCTCAGTAGTCTGTATACTAGGTTCATGTATACTGGCCTCAGTAGTCTGTATACTGGCCTCAGTAGTCTGTATACTGGCCTCAGTAGTCTGTATAATGGCCTCATTTATACTGGCCTCAGTAGTCTGTATACTGGCCTCAGTAGTCTGTATACTGGCCTCAGTAGTCTGTATACTGGCCTCATGTATACTGGCCTCAGTAGTCTGTATACTGGCCTCAGTAGTCTGTATACTGGCCTCATGTATACTGGCCTCAGTAGTCTGTATACTGGCCTCTAGTCTGTATACTGGCCTCAGTAGTCTGTATACTGGCCTCGTGTATACTGGCCTCAGTAGTCTGTATACTGGCCTCAGTAGTCTCTATACTGGCCTCAGTAGTCTGTATACTGGCCTCATGTATACTGGCCTCAGTAGTCTGTATACTGGCCTCAGTAGTCTGTATACTGGCCTCATGTATACTGGCCTCAGTAGTCTGTATACTGGCCTCAGTAGTCTGTATACTGGCCTCAGTAGTCTGTATACTGGCCTCATGTATACTGGCCTCAGTAGTCTGTATACTGGCCTCATGTATACTGGCCTCAGTAGTCTGTATACTGGCCTCATGTATACTGGCCTCAGTAGTCTGTATACTGGCCTCATGTATACTGGCCTCAGTAGTCTGTATACTGGCCTCATGTATACTGGCCTCAGTAGTCACAGATATGATATTGGTTAAATCATGAAAAAACTGACATTCACAGTCATACTACAAGTTCAAACCAAGGTGATGAGACTCATAACATTGCAGTAGGGCCAACACCCTGAATGACTAGACATTAGAGAGAAAGCTTAACCAATCAGAATAGTCCTAGTGCTGTAAGCAGAACACAATACAAGCAGAACCTCATTCCATATCTCTCCTCTATTCTATTCTAAATGGGATGGAAAGTAGAGTTGCATAACCTTGCTGATGTCCTTCCCCTCTGAACTGTTAATAAGCCTATTTGTTAACTGCCAATGGCAGGAATGAGCGTAAGCCCATATGGTCCCCGATCCCTCATAGGTGAAAGTCAGTTATCCCTCTTCCTGCCTCTCTCTCAGTGGTCGGTGAAAGGTGTAGGGATATCACTCTGAGTGCTGTGACAGCTCTACTTTAGCATATTCATGCCAAGTACAGACTCATTTCACAGGTGTATTAAAATACTCCTAACCCCCTCTCTCCTAGGCCCATAAGCTCACCGCAGCACGGGGATGGTGAGTCGCCATGCATGAAAATCAATGGGGAAAATATGTAGAAATATAAGCATGCATCAGAGGCCGGGTCAAGAACCTAATTTCACAGTGACACCAGGGGTAATTTGGCCCGGGAAATGTTTGTCAATTCTCCATTCATTTGAGCCGGCATGGACGCAACTGAACCGCTGTGCTGCGAGGCCCTCGGTCTGAGGTGTGAGGTGGCCAACCTGAACGCCTATATTTATGGCAGCACTTTTGTGAATACATTACGCCTGTCATGATGAAATAAGTGACATACTTACATGGTGCGGGGCAGCAGTCCAGAGGCAGTGAGACGCTGGGGGAGGCAGAGATAAGAGGAAGTGGTAATTAGTACATTCATCTTTTTTACGATATCATTTTTCAGACATATATGATCACAATGTAAATTAGAAATAAGGAGGAAGGAGGGGGACCTGGCTGTGTGGGAAATGGAATTCATTTGGAGCTGGCGGGTGGGGTGGGTCAATCGCCTCAATCACACTACAATAGAGTGGTGTTGGTTGTGTTGGGAGGCCAGGTGTAATTTACGGCTGTGTTTGGCTTCCTCTCCTGCCATGCACCTGGCAGAACCCAGTACTCCTCCTGCTGCTCTGGCCAGCTGCTGAGCCTCCTCTCACTCAGATAACACACACTCTGCCTGCCTGCCGGCCACACTGACTGCCTGGCTTCAAATCCCATTCATTTACCGCTCAAAAAGGGAGTGAATAAGTAGGGAGAAAAAGTAAGAGAAAATAAAAAACACACCTCTCTCTCCTCCTTACCCATCTATCTCTCTCTCCTCCTTACCCATCTCTCTCTCTCTTTCTCTCTCTCTCTCCTCCTTACCCATCTATCTCTCTCTCCTCCTTAACCCATCTCTCTCTCTCTCCTCCTTACCCATCTCTCTCTCTCGCTCTCTCTCTCTCTCTCTCCTCCTTACCATCTCTCTCGCTCTCGCCTCTTTACCCATCTCTCTCCTCCTTACCCATCTCCTTGCTCATCTCTCTCTCTCTCTCTCTCTCTCTCTCTCTCTCTCTCTCTCTCTCTCTCTCTCTCTCTCTCTCTCTCTCTCTCTCTCTCTCTCTCTCTCTCTCTCTCTCTCTCTCTCTCCTTACCCATCTCTCTCGCTCTCTCCCCTCCTTAACCATCTCACTCTCTCTCTCTAATCTCTCTCTCTCATTTCTCTCGTTTCTCTCTCATTCTTTCTTTCTTTTCTCTCTCTCTCTCGCTCTCTTCTCTCTCTCTCTTCTCTCTCTCTTCTCTCTCTCTCTTCTCTCTCTTGTCTCTCTCTCTTCTCTTTCTCTCTCTTCCCTGTGATTCAGCCTCAGACTCTTAAAGGCATTCTATGGATTTTTCATTTGGCTTCTTCTCGCTCGGCAGAGGCCCCCTGTTTTAGCAGCGCCATTACCTCCGTAACGATTATAGACAAAAAGTTAATTATGTAATTATAAAGCCAATAACAGCCTGCGCTGGTTTACTCTGCTTTAGTCGGTTTAAACATTATCTCCTGTGTGCACATCATAACAGGCGGAATGTGAGGAGAGGAGATTAACGCCTTGGAAAGCAGATGCAGAATTTAATTCTCCCAGTCCACGGCTGCCTGGGAAACCATTAAGTAATCACAACATTCTCCCTCGATTAAATTCACGGCTGCCACTTTGCACACAAAGGGAAGGGGGGAAGAGGGAAGAAGAGGTGCCTGCCTAGGAAGAGAAGAGAAGCTCTCGCTCTCTCTCATTTTTATTGACTGGAACGGTGGAACAGCAGTCTCTGCCTGTCCCTGTCCCTGCAGGCACTGATGAATAAACTGGTTAAATAGGGGTACTTCAATCTGTCAGAAATTGAAAAGTTGGAGTGGGCATAAATAGAATCTGAGTAAAAATAAAAGAGGAAGGGGATGTGTTGAGATGTGTTGGGTGTGATAAAGCTCAATGGAACTGGATGGAATAAATGGGGAAGCAGAAAAAGATGCTCTTGATATTTTCACATTATTTTCACTCATTTCACTCAACCTCTGATGATTGTTGTGGCCAGCAGCTACAGATAAGGCAGGCAGACTAGATTGAGAGGAAAAAGGCTAGATTGGACTTGGTTTAAATGGATTAAAACACACACACACACACACACACACACACACACACACACACACACACACACACACACACACACACACACACACACACACACACACACACACACACACACACACACACACACACACACACACACACACACACACTGTACCCGCGATACGCCACAACTATACAGTAAGCATAACTAATTATGGATGGGGCATGTGTGGAGTTAATATGCTGAAATTGTATTTATTTAATGTTCCGGTGTGAGGATGGTTGAAATAGCCCCTCAGGGATAGAGGTCAAAGTGTCATTCTCCTAGTATACACAAGTACTTAGGATCAGGAGAGGGTCCTGCTCTGATTAATAGGCTAATTCATTAGTTGAGTTAAGTGGTTTAGTGAGGCAGCTGAGGCTGGGCCCTGCAACCTGAGGCCTCTACAGACCACACAGCTTCAGACCAAGAGGATCAACACTTAGCCTAATGCAAGATAAAGACACCAAATGAACTGAGAACAAACATGGATATACAAACAGTCAAAGGACATACTGTACAGCACTCTGAAGCAGCAACTCTACACACATAGCCTTTTGCATACTTATGCAGCACACAAATATAAATGCAACATGTAAAGTGTTGGTCTCATGTTTCATGAACTGAAATAAAATATCCTAGAAATGTTCCATATGCACAAAAAGCATATTTCTCTCAAATATTGTGCAAATATTTGTTTATATTCCTGTTAGTGAGAATTTCTCCTTTGCCAAGATAATCCCATCCACCTGAAAGGTGTGGCATATCAAGAAGCTTAAACAGCAGGATCATTACACAGGTGCACCTTGTGTTGGTGACATTAAAAGGCCACTCTAAAATGTGTAGTTCTGTCACAAAATACCACAGATGTCTCAAGTTTTGAGGGAGCTTGCAATTGGCATGCTGACTGCACAAATGTTTCCTGAGAATGTAATGTTCATTTCTCTACCATAAGCCGCCTCCAACGTCGTTTTTGAGAATTTGGCAGTACGTCCAACTGGCCTCACAACCGCAGACCATGTGTTACCACGTATGCCCAGGATCTCCAAATCTCAGGGAAGCTCATCTGCGTGCTTGTCGTCCTCACCAGGGTCTTGGCCTGACTGCAGTTTGGCTTCGTAACCGACTGCAGGGGGCAGATGCTCACCTTCGGTGGCCACTGGCACACTAGAGAAGTGTGCCAGTGAAGTGTGCTCTTCACAGATGAATCGGTTTCAACTGTACAGTACAGGGCATCCAGTGTGGGCGAGCGGTTTGCAGATGTCAAAATTGTGAATAGAGTGGCCTATGATGACAGTGGGGTTATGTTATGGGTAGGCATGAGCTACGGACAACAAACACAATTGCATATTATCGATGGCAATTTGAATGCACAGAGATATCATGACGAGATCCTAAGGCCCATTGTCGTGCCGTTCATTCGCCGCCATCACCTCATGTTTCAGCATGATAATGCACCGCCCCATGTCTCAAAGATCTGTGCACAATTCCTGGAATCTGAAAATGTCTCAGTTCTTCCATGGCCTGCATACTCACCAGACATGTCACCATTGAGCATGTTTGGTATGCTCTGGATCAAAGTGTCTTACAGCGTGTTCCAGTTCATGCCAGTTCATGCCAATATACATCAACATCGCACAGCCATTAAAAGGAGTGGGACAACATTCCACAGGCCACAATCAACAGCCTGAACAACTCTATGTGAAGGAGATGTGCCGCGCTGCATGAGGCAAATGTTGGTCACACCAGATACTGACTGTTTTTCTGATCCATCCCCCTATCTTTAAAAAAAAGTTATATGTTTTTATTTTACTAGGCAAGTCAGTTAAGAACAAATTCTTATTTTCAATGACGGCCTAGGAACAGTGGGTTAATTGCCTGTTCAAGGGCAGAACGACAGATTTTGTACCTTGTCAGCTCGGGGATTTGAACTTTCGGTTACTTTCGGCAACCTTTCGGTTACTAGTCCAACGCACTAACCACTAGGCTACCCTGCCACCCCTCTGTGAGTAACAGCATATCTGTATTCCCAGTCATGTGTAATCCATAGATTAGGGCCTCATGAATTTGAACTGTAACTGAAATTGTTGCATGTTGCATTTATATTTTTGTTGAGTGTACAAACTCATAATAATATATAATACAGACACACACACCCACCCCCCACCCACCCACCCACCCACCCACCCACCCACCCACCCACCCACCAACACGCCACACAACACACATGCACACACACACACACACACACACACACACACACACACACACACACACACACACACACACACACACACACACACACACACACACACACACACACACACACACACACACACACACACACACACACACACACACACCAAGAATGTGTGCATGTACGCACCCTTCCATTCAAAAATACAATGGCAAAGTTACAATGAACTAGAACCCCCATGTTTCCAGTGATCTTTGGGGACATATTGACATACAGTAGTCCGATGTGGAAGTTCAGGTGTGTGTTATTGACTGTGCTGCAAAAAGGGGTTGTGTCTCGAAGGGCATTTCTATAGGCTGTATTTAGATAAGCACGGAGGAACATCAAAGTACCTCCAATCATCTATCATAGTCTCAGGTTATCAGGTGTCATGCGAGGGTTAGCTTTGGTCTGGGTTTGTACTTGTTATGCTCCATAGTATAGTGTGTATGTGTGATTGTGGGCGTAAGTGTGTTTTTCTTTTTGTGACTACCTCCAATGTCTATTGATGTCTGATTCATGCACACACGCATGCACACACACACACACACACACACACACACACACACACACACACACACACACACACACACACACACACACACACACACACACACACACACACACACACACACACACACACACACACACACACACACACACACACACACACACACACACAGACACACACACTCCTCCAGTACCATGCCCAGTCGCAAACCACCAGCCTCAGACTGCTGCTTTCCTTCCCTTCAGTCTTTTCCATCAGAGCCCTTTTTTTTCCACCTTTATTTAACCAGGTAGGCTAGTTGAGAACAAGTTCTTATTTGCAACTGCGACCTGGCCAATATAAAGCATAGCAGTGTGAACAGACAACACAGAGTTACACACGGAGTAAACAATTAACAAGTCAATAACACAGTAGAAAAAAGGGGGAGTCTATATATGTGTGCAAAAGGCATGAGGTAGGCGATTAATTACAATATTGCAGATTAGCACTGGAGTGATAAATGATCAGATGGTCATGTACAGGTAGAGATATTGGTGTGCAAAAGAGCAGAAAAGTAAATAAATAAAAACAGTATAAAAACAGTATGGGAATGAGGTAGGTGAAAATGGGTGGGCTATTTACCAATAGACTATGTACAGCAGCAGCGATCGGTTAGCTGCTCAGATAGCAGATGTTTGAAGTTGGTGAGGGAGATAAAAGTCTCCAACTTCATCGATTTTTGCAATTCATTCCAGTCACAGGCAGCAGAGTACTGGAACGAAAGGCAGCCAAATGAGGTGTTGGCTTTAGGGATGATCAGAGAGATACACCTGCTGGAGCGCGTGCTACGGATGGGTGTTGCCATCGTGACCAGTGAACTGAGATAAGGCGGAGCTTTACCTAGCATGGACTTGTAGATGACCTGGAGCCAGTGGGTCTGGCGACAAATATGTAGCGAGGGCCAGCCGACTAGAGCATACAAGTCGCAGTGGTGGGTGGTATAAGGTGCTTTAGTGACAAAACGGATGGCACTGTGATAGACTGCATCCAGTTTGCTGAGTAGAGTGTTGGAAGCCATTTTGTAGATGACATCGCCGAAGTCGAGGATCGACTACTGGGGGGTCCCTCTAGACATACACCAAGGGCCCATGGCCCCTGCTAACCCAGTCCACCCAATCCCCATTCCACACAGCAAAACACCAGGATCATGTTTGGAAATCATGTTTGGAAAAGGCAGCAGAATACTTCCGGCGCCGACAGAGATGGCCGCCTCGCTTCGCGTTCCTAGGAAACTATGCAGTTTTTTTTTTTTACGTGTTATTTCTTACATTGGTACCCCAGGTCATCTTAGGTTTCATTACATACAGTCGAGAATAACTACTGAATATAAGAGCAGCGTCAACTCACCATCAGTACGACCAAGAATATGACTTTCACGAAGCGGATCCTGTGTTCTGCCTTTCACCCAGGACAACGGAATGGATCCCAGCCGGCAACCCCAAAAAACGACTTCGTAAAAGGGGGAAACGAAGCGGTCTTCTGGTCAAACTCCGGAGACGGGCACATCGTGCACCACTCCCTAGCATTCTCCTCGCCAATGTCCAGTCTCTTGACAACAAGGTTGATGAAATCCGAGCAAGGGTAGCATTCCAGAGGGACATCAGAGACTGTAACGTTCTTTGCTTCACGGAAACATGGCTCACTGGAGAGACGCTTATCGGAGTCGGTGCAGCCAGCTGGTTTCTCCACGCATCGCGCCAACAGAAACAAACATCTTTCTGGTAAGAAGAGGGGCGGGGGCGTATGCTTCATGGTTAACGTGACATGGTGTGGCCACAACAACATACAGGAACTCAAGTCCTTCTGTTTACCTGATTTAGAATTCCTCACAATTAAATGTCGACCGCATTATCTACCAAGGGAATTCTCTTCGATTATAATCACAGCCGTATATATTCCCCCCCAAGTAGACACATCGATGGCTCTGAACAAACTTTATTTGACTTTGCAAACTGGAATCCATATATCCTGAGGCTGCATTCATTGTAGCTGGGGATTTTAACAAGGCTAATCTGAAAACAAGACTCCCTAAATTGTATCAGCATATCGATTGCGCAACCAGGGCTGGAAAAACCTTGGATCATTGCTATTCTAACTTCCGCGACGCATATAAGGCCCTGCCACGCTCTCCTTTCGGAAAAGCTGACCACGACTCCATTTTGTTGATCCCTGCCTACAGACAGAAACGAAAACAAGAAGCTCCCGCGCAATACAGTGCCACCGATACGGCTCTCCTTCACTGCAGCCGATGTGAGGAAAAAATTTAAACGTGTCAACCCACCCTCGCAAGGCTGCAGGCCCAGACGGCATCCCCAGCCGCGCCCTCAGAGCATGCGCAGACCAGCTGGCTGGTGTGTTTACGGACATATTCAATCAATCCCTATCCCAGTCTGTTGTTCCCACATGCTTCAAGAGTTCCACCATTGTTCCTGTTCCCAAGAAAGCTAAGGTAACTGAGCTTTCTTATTCACTTCCGTCATCATGAAGTGCTTTGAGAGACTGTTACGGTACAAGTATCCTGTGTGTATGTTTCTTTTCTCCCTTCTTCTCCCCTCACAGGTGAAAATCATCACTCCCCAATCAGTCACCAATCCAATCATCAATCAGAAGACACACCTCCTCCTGTTTCCTACCCAATCACAGTTCCTTTCCCTTGGTTTAAAAACCGCATCAGTTGTTTGCTCTAGAGCTCAATCTCTCTGTAAATGCCACGTCTGTATGTCTCTGTGTTTCACTCTCTCGTTGTGTATTAACCTCTCTTTTGTTTGAGCACCTCCATAGCACTTTGTCATCACCTGTGAGTATTGTTTTGGTTATGGTGTTTGTGTTTGTGTTTGATTGCTGGTGGTAAAAGGGGAAACCAAGACAAGTCGCCCATGGGCATACACTACCCGTAGGTAAACTTTGTTAAATACACTAGTTAGAACTGTGCGGACCACCCACTGTATTTTTGGTTAGTTAGTTAGCTGTTGTTAAAGTAGGCTAGTCTAGCTTAGGTTTATTTTGAATACTTATTGTTTCTTTCCTTGGGTCCAGCTCAGCCCCCTTTTCTGCTCCCGCCATTACCGTGTGTTTACAAATAAACCTTGAATTTGACGGTAGATTTCAGTTGTCGTAGTTATTTCATTCACACTTTTACTTTGTCACTATTAGAATTTGCATGAGTTATGTTACGGGTCTCGTTACCATCCCCCCTAGACTGTCGCGCCAAAAGGGATTCGTAACAGAGACTAGTCAAGGACCATATCACCTCCACCCTAGACCCACTCCAATTTGCTTACCACCCAAATAGGTCCACAGACGATGCAATCTCAACCACACTGCACACTGCCCTAACCCATCTGGACAAGAGGAATACCTATGTGAGAATGCTGTTCATGGACTACAGCTCGGCATTTAACACCATAGTGCCCTCCAAGCTCGTCATCAAGTCTCGACCCCTCCTTGTGCAACTGGGTACTGGCCTTCCTGACGGGCCGCCCCCAGGTGGTGAGGGTAGGCAACAACATCTCCACCCCGCTGATCCTCAACACTGGGGCCCCACAAGGGTGCATTCTGAGCCCTCTCCTGTACTCCCTGTTCACCCACGACTGCGTGGCCACGCACGCCTCCAACTCAACCATCAAGTTTGCGGACGACACAACAGTGGTATGCTTGATTACCAACAACGACGAGACGGCCTACAGGGAGGAGGTGAGGGCCCTCGGAGTGTGGTGTCAGGAAAATAACCTCACACTCAACGTCAACAAAACTAAGGAGATGATTGTGGACTTCAGGAAACAGCAGAGGGAACACCCCCCTATCCACATCGATGGAACAGTAGTGGAGAGGGTAGTAAGTTTTAAGTTCCTCGGCGTACACATCACAGACAAACTGAATTGGTCCACTCACACTGACAGCATCGTGAAGAAGGTGCAACAGTGCCTCTTCGACCTCAGGAGGCTGAAGAAATTTGCCTTGTCACCAAAAGCACTCACAAACTTCTACAGATGCACAATCGAGAGCATCCTGTCGGGCTGTATCACCGCCTGGTACGGCAACTGCTCCGCCCACAACCGTAAGGCTCTCCAGAGGGTAGTGAGGTCTGCACAACGCATCACAGGGGGCAAACTACCTGCCCTTCAGGACACCTACACCACCCGATGTCACAGGAAGGCCATAAAGATCATCAAGGACAACAACCACCCGAGCCACTGCCTGTTCACCCCGCTATCATCCAAATGGCGAGGTCAGTGCAGGTGCATCAAAGCTGGGACCGAGAGACTGAAAAACAGCTTCTATCTCAAGGCCATCAGACTGTTAAACAGCCACCACTAACATTGAGTGGTTGCTGCCAACACACAGACTCAACTCCAGCCACTTTAATCATGGGAATTGATGGGAAATTATGTAAAATATATCACTAGCCACTTTAAACAATGCTACCTAATATAATGTTTACATACCCTACATTATTCATCTCATATGCATACGTATATACTGTACTCTATATAATCTACTGCATCTTTATGCAATACATGTATCACTAGCCACTTTAACTATGCCACTTTGTTCACATACTCACCTCATATGTATATACTGTACTCAATACCATCTACTGTATCTTGCCTATGCCGCTCTGTACCATCACTCATTCATATATCTTTATGTACATATTCTTTATTCCCTTACACTTGTGTCTATAAGGTAGTAGTTTTGGAATTGTTAGCTAGATTACTTGTTGGTTAATACTGCATTGTCGGAACTAGAAGCATAAGCATTTCGCCTCACTCGCATTAACATCTGCTTACCATGTGTATGTGACAAATAAAATTTGATTTGATTTTTTTGTGTTGCAAGGACAGCTGGTACATTCCAGATAACAGCTGAATTTGAAAAGAGTACAAAGGTTGCCACAGCCAAACAGCATGGGCTTCCTTTTTGTCTCTTTTAAAGCCATTGATGAGTTTCCTCAATCAGGGCCGAACGGTTTGTTTCTACAAGCCTCCAACACAATATCATAGCAGAGTCTGGCGCGGAATAACAAGCACTGTGAGGCGTCCTGTGCAGGCCTGATCGGGCTATTCAGAGCTGTCGTGTTACACCAGACATTGAATGAAGATACTGAGATGATGGCTCTCAATACACAGGCTGAAATCCCAGTCAATTTGTCATCAAAACACATCATTCAACAGAAATGCATGTGGCAAACTGAGGAATAACCATATATCCTTTCAAACTAGTATATTTAGAAGGGTTGCAGAAAGTTCACCTATATTGTGGTCAATGTATGGTGCTTCTCAATTCAATCAGCATCCATACAAGAACAGAGGGGTAGACCTAATGAGAAACACAGTATCCATTCACAATGTATGGTGCTTCTCAATTCAATCAGCATCCATACAAGAACAGAGGGGTAGACCTAATGAGAAACACAGTATCCATTCACAATGTATGGTGCTTCTCAATTCAATCAGCATCCATACAAGAACAGAGGGGTAGACCTAATGAGAAACACAGTATCCATTCACAATGTATGGTGCTTCTCAATTCAATCAGCATCCATACAAGAACAGAGGGGTAGACCTAATGAGAAACACAGTATCCATTTTACTACTAGCATGAACAAGATGTTTCCCACTGTGCTAGCTATCAGTCCGACATATTCCTGTTCTTTCAGCAGGTCCAGAGGACCTCCAGACACCCTGGAGCTACCCCCAGCCCTCTCCTGCCCTCGACCCCAGCTACCCCACCTCTGCTGGGCTCCCACTGACACTTTCTCCCATCGCTCCCTCCCTGTCACAGGGCCCTGCTTTGCGCTGCCAGGCCGCGATGACATTTCCTGACATTTCCTGAACTAATTACACTACAAATAATTAAGCATGTTCACATCTGTAACAGACACAGGAAAAATGACTGTCAGGGCTTGGTGATTGATGAGCTCCCTGAGATTTTGCCTGATGAGATTCACCTGGAAGTATCACGCTCGCTCAGGGCACACACATCAATAAACACAAACAGACGTTTGTCGTATGAAGGAGAACAAGGTGCAGCGTGGTATGCGTACATTCTTCTTTATTTAATAGAATGAACACTGAACGAACCGTGAAGCTATATGAACAGTGCAGACAGGCAACTAAACATAGAATAAGATCCCACAAACACCAAAAGGGAAATGGCTACCTAAATATGATCCCCAATCAGGGACAACGATAAACAGCTGCATCTGATTGGGAACCATATCAGGCCACCATAAACATATAAATACAGAGACCTACAAAACCCTAGACAATACAAAACCCCTAGACAATACAAAAACAAGCGTATCCACCCTAGTCACACCCTGACCTAACCAAAATATAAAGAAAACAGAGATATCTCAGGTCAGGGCGTGACAGACAGTCATAAACAGAAGCACACTGCATGAGCAAAATATTGTAACAGTGAATGTGTTCACAAATTCACTCACACAATAGACACACATATATAGACAGCTACATGTGTACACGGACACACACACTCACCCCCTCAAACATTCACAAACGCACTTGCACACGCACACACACACAAACACACTCTCTCACACTGACACACTGACACACAAAACAAAACAAAAGTGTGACATCAAGAATTCACTTTCTTGAAAAGCAAAAAAGGAATTTGTCCTCCATGCCAGTCCTCCTTTTGAAATGGGTCAAACCCCAGCCTACAGGCCCAGGGGAAAAGGATGGGAAAATTAATGACTACAATGGAGTCTTTGCATTTTTCTTAGAAAAAAACAAAGAACAAGGCCCGTGACAAGCTCCATTATTTGGTTGCTCTGCGAGTGAGGAGACAGCTCCTGCTGGAGAGAGAGATGAAAGTAGTGGGCAGGAGAATGGGGGACTGGGAGGGGAGGAGAATGACTGGGGGGGGGCTCCGGGATGTCAAGAGGGCCACAGAGATGGCAGGTGATGGGGATGGGCCCCCCACCCCCCGCCTCTCCTTTCGTCCATTGCCTCCACATCGTCGCGTGGAGCCACGGAGCCCGTCAGCACAAAGACAAATTATCACAGGGGTAAATTCACGGACAGACAGGGAGAATCTGTCACCCAGGGGAACAGTCCCTTTTAGGGACTTCACACGGCCATTATGAGCAACTTAAGAAAGGGAAATTCACAGCAAGACCATGCAGCATCCAGCACCCTACTGGAGAGAGGGAGGGGAGGGAGGGAGGGATGGAGAGAGGGAGGGGAGGGAGGGATGGAGAGAGGGAGGGGGAGGGTGGGAGGGATGGAGAGAGGGAGGGGGAGGGAGGGATGGAGAGAGGGGGAGGGAGGGAGGGTTGGAGAGAGGGAGGGGGAGGGAGGGATGGAGAGAGGGGAGGGAGGTGGAGGGAGGGAGGGATGGAGAGAGGGAGGGGGAGGGAGGGAGGGATGGAGAGAGGGAGGGGAGGGAGGGAGGGATGGAGAGAGGGAGGGGGGGGAGGGAGGGAGGGATGGAGAGAGGGAGGGGAGGGAGGGATGGAGAGAGGGAGGGGGAGGGAGGGATGGAGAGAGGGAGGGGAGGGAGGGATGGAGAGAGGGATGGAGAGAGGGAGGGGAGGGAGGGATGGAGAGAGGGAGGGGAGGGAGGAATGGAGAGAGGGAGGGGAGGGAGGGATGGAGAGAGGGAGGGGAGGGAGGAATGGAGAGAGGGAGGGGAGGGAGGGATGGAGAGAGGGAGGGGAGGGAGGGATGGAGAGAGGGAGGGGAGGGAGGGATGGAGAGAGAGATGGAGGGAGGGATGGAGAGCAGGAGTGGGAGGGATGGAGAGAGGGAGGGGAGGGAGGGATGGAGAGAGGGAGGGGAGGGAGGGATGGAGAGAGGGAGGGGAGGGAGGGATGGAGAGAGGGAGGGGAGAGAGGGATGGAGAGAGGGAGGGGAGGGAGGGATGGAGAGAGGGAGGGGAGAGAGGGATGGAGAGAGGGAGGTGGAGGGAGGGATGGAGAGCAGGAGTGGGAGTGAGAGGGATGGAGAGAGAGAGACAATTCGAGGGGTGAAGGATAGTGGAACCATGGCTGGAAGTGTTAAACCCGTACACCATTAAAATGCTTCATTATAAGTAAAGTTAGATCGGTACTTACACTGACCAAATTTAGTAGCAACAGCAGTCTAGTTATAAATTCGGTTTTTAAAAATAATCCAATCTTTTTTAAATAAATGCTCATATCCATATTGAGTGACTTTCTTCTTAATTATCACAACAACAGGTATTGACTGAACTTCCTGCCCAACTCAACAATATCCTTTACTAGAGGCTGTGCCCTTGCAATGTGATGCCATGGGATGCTCCAGATCAGCATTCTGACTGCACCATACTGTTAGTCCCAGGCCTTTGTTGTCCCACCCAGCCTTGCAGAACCCTTCCTTGGCCCGGTCCCAACGAGTCCATGAGAAATCCCACAACAAATAATAATACCTCTCAAATGGGTATCATGTGTGCTCAGAGAGGAGTTAGATTCATAAATTAAGGCTTTGTATTTAATTGGAAACTCCCTGGGAAGGTGAACAATGTGTTGAATAGTGAACTTTGTGGATAAATGTGCTTTAAGCCTCTGGACACACAGGCAACAGTTTTTGGGAAATGCCAAGCAAACACGTGATGTCAGGAATTGTAAAGAAGTGTATGGAGAGGCTGTTCCTACATGAAGGCTGCTGCCCATGATAAATGATTGTATTATTGTATTATGTGGGATATTAAAGTACTTAGAGAGCTTGTACTTTCACGTCCAAATGGAAATGGGAGAGAGCTACAGGTACACAGTACAGGCACAGGCACAATGGAGCCTTTGACTCCCACCCTGTGAGCATATTTAGTCCCATATTCAACGTGTATATCACAGATGTCATGAACAAAGTCAATGAAAGCGGTTAAAGAAAACAAACATAAGGGTAGAAGGCATTTTAAAGACACGGTCGTTTCACCTGAATAGAAGAGGGCTTTTAGTGGTGAGGGCCAAGCGGAACATTTGTTTCAGTTTATTTAAGTGTTGTTGCTGTAGCATGTCTAATGTTGGTCTAACAGTGTTAAGGAGTGCCACACTGAGGCTGATGCTGATGACACATGTGCTACTGTGGAAGTCGCACTGCAAAAAGTGTAACAAGAACTTGTATTTTTAATGTTGATGTTATGAAAATACATTGTTATTTGTTGTAAACTGAAATACTAAATGTTTTACAAGTCTGCAATGTCTATGTTAATGTTTTCTTTAAAAAAAATATATATTTAACTTGTAAAGTGTTTTTGTCTGTAATGTCTTATTCATTATGGTGTCAGACCCCAGACAGTGCCTTAGGAAAGTATTCAGACCCCTTAACCGTTTACACATTTTGTTACTTTTGCAGCATTATTTTAAAATGGATTAAATAAGCATAAATCCTCAACAATCTACACAGGATACCCCATAATGACAAAGTGAAAACTGTTTTTTAGAAATGTTTGCTAATTTATTAAGATTGAAAAACAGAAATACATAAGACTCTTTGCTATGAGACTCGAAATTGAGCTCAGGTGCATCCTGTTTCCATTCATCATCCTTAAGGTGTTTCTACAACTTGGAGTCCACCTGTGGTAAATTCAATTGCTTGGACATGATTTGTAAAGGCACACACCTGTCTATATAAGGTCCCATAGTTGGCAGTATATGTCAGAGATAAAAAACCAAGCCATGAGGTCAAAGGTCTTGTCTGTAGAGACAAGATTGTGTCAAGGTACAGATCTGGGGAGGGGTACCAAAAAATGTCTGCAGCATTCTTAAATGGAAGAAGTTTGGAACCACCAAGGCCCTTCCTAGAGCTGGCCGCCCAGCCAAACTGAGCAATCGGGGGAGACGGGCCTTGGTCAGAGAGGTGACCAAGAACTTAATAGTCACTCTGACAGAGCTCGAAGAGTTCCTCTGTGGAGATGAGAGAACCTTCCAGAAGGATAACCATCTCTGCAGCACTCCACTAATCAGGCCTTTATGGTATAGTGGCCAGATGGAAGCCACTCCTCAGAAAAAGGCACATGACAGCCCGCTTGGAGTTTGCCAAAAGGTACCTAAATGACTCTCAGACCATGAGAAATAAGATTCTCTAGTCTGATGAAACCAAGACTGAACTATTTTGCCTGAATGCCAAGCATCACGTCTGGAGGAAACCTGGCACCATCCATACCGTGGAACATGGTGGTGGCAGCATCATGCTGTGGGGGTGATTTTCATCGGCAGGGACTAGGAGACTAGTGAGCATCGAGGCAAAGATGAACAGAGAGAAGTACAGAGAGATCCTTGATGAAAACCTGCTCCAGAGTGCTCAGGACCTCAGATTGGGGGTGAAGGTTCACCTTCCAACAGGACAAAGACCCTAAGTACACAGCCAAGACAATGCAGGATTATGTCCTTGAGTGGCCCAGCCAGAGCCCGGACTTGAACCCTATCGAACATCTCTGGAGAAACCTGAAAATAGCTGTGCAGCAATGCTCCCATCCAACCTCACAGAGCTTGAGAGGATATGCAGAGAAGAATGGGAGACACTCCTCAAATACAGTGTGCCAAGCTTGTAGTCTCATACCAAATATTTGAGGCTTTAGTTGCTGCCAAACTACAGAGTAAAGGGTCTGAATACTTATGTAAATGTGTTTGTTATTTTTAATAAATTAGCACCCAAAGAATTAAACCTGTTTTTCTTTGTCATTATGGGTTATTGTGTATAGATTTTTTTAAAAGTAAGAATAAGGCTGTATCTGTCGCCATTGGCATCAGCTAATGGGGGTCCTAATAAAATCATAAATCATACGGAAAATGTTGCCTGACAAAAATAGGGGCATAGCCTGCAGCTAAAAAGTGTGTACAGTAGTGTTGTACATGGTAACCGCATAGTAATGAGTAACCATAACCCTAAACCATCTGTTCTTGCTTTATGGAAGATGAATTATGTTAAACTCAGTGAGATCACTAATAATTAACACAAGGTTTTTCTGCACCCACCCGACAGTGCCATCATTCAGGAGAGCACAAGGCGTTTGATCATGTTCAATATTTAATAAAAGGTTGTCTTACAACAACTTATTCTAATTCAGAGTGTATGCATGTATCCAAACAACTTTCCCAATAATGGGGACAAAGGGGTTTTAAGTTGTCCATGGAAAGAAGCCACATCTATTGTGTTCAAAATGTATCATTTCAATCCAACCATTATGACATCGCCTTTTAAATGTGTCTTGGCCAACACAAAAGACCAGCGTCCCTTTAACTAAATTCTGAAGGGATTATTTCCATCTCTCCAAACTCAGAACCCAGTAGTCTTTCTATCTCTTTCAAGCTGGGGCATGAACTTGGATGGGTCCTGCTTTCCCCCCTGCTGAACACCACATTTGGAACACACAGTCACAATTGGTGGGATTAACCCCTCACACCGCTCTTCTCCTGCCCCCCCCTACCCACCCTGGCCCAACCATGCCAGTAAGCAGCAGAGGTGAATGCTAACTGGATAATGTTCAGAGAGAGAGAGAGTGAGAGAGGGAGAGGGAGAGGGAGAGGGAGAGGGAGAGGGAGAGGGAGAGGGAGAGGGAGAGGGAGAGGGAGAGGGAGAGAGAGCAAGAGAGAGCAAGAGAGAGAGAGAGAGAGAGAGAGAGCGAGAGCGAGAGAGAGAGAGAGAGAGGTGTGTGTGGGGGGGGGGGGGCTGACTGTGGATGGGGTGTAGGGCTCTGTAGGACTTACTTAAAAGGACCTGCTTTGAACTACGATTCATGAACCATTTGCATAAGAAGATTTGAGTGAGAAGAATGGAGGGGTATTGCTGCTGGTCATTAATATGCCAGCTAATTCAGCACATTGTAAGCCCATTGATGCTTCACTAAAGGACAGTTATCCCACTGCCATTGTTTAGGCCTGAACCAGTCTGAGCAGTTGTTACAAATTACATACTTAATTGATTTAAAATCTGCCATAAACCGGCACAATGGGGGAAGCCATAGTAATGTTGTATGGCCGGGAGAGTGAGAGATTAATCTGATTAGTTTTTTTCATGGGCGATGTAGATGTGATATAGTCCCCTAATAAATGAGAGGGCGTGTAAACATACAGTATGTGCATATGCTGATGAGATGGCCATCATAGCTAAACATCATGAACAGACGCATCGCCAATGACTTCTCACGTCATCTGGTGCTCCATAGAAACAATCTGACAATCAATGTGTTTGTATAGCAGTGCATCAGAAATGAACTTATATCTCAAATGTGTTTGTTCATTTTGTTCAGAATGTGATGTCAAAAATAGCTTTGTAGATTAGGTGAAATTATGTAAACTAATCACAAAGTCAGCAGCAGCACGGCATCATGCCAAAGCAGGCCATCTAAAGATATATTTAGTATTTCCAGAAGAGCCTTTTGGGCTGATCATATCCTCATGAGTCACTTGAGGTCACCAGAGCTAATGAACACTCCACAAGTTTCCACACTGAGCACCAATTAGAGGCCACAACAAAGAGAAATGAAAAATAAACATTGCAGTATTGTGTACTTGTTGCACCAATAAGACCTATTCCCTGGGATATGCTGAACAATATGATCTTTTCAATGACTCCTCATGGGCATTGAGAGGCAGTCTATTGAAACAGTGAGTGACCCAGGCCCAG
>NC_060177.1:14308104-14435604 GCF_021184085.1 Oncorhynchus gorbuscha | reverse complement strand
AGTTTCTGAGATGATGTCAGCGTCTGCTTTTAGGCTAGCAAACCTATTCTCAAAAGCCTGGAGGCTTGAATCATTGCCTTGTATCAATACAGTTCCATTATTATATAAGTTTACTGTTTGATATGTGTTACTCTGATCAGCTTCTTCAAAAATGCTGATCTGACATCCTTGGCTGATGCCCCTCTTTTTTGAGAAAGGGAAATGGTTGCAAATAACATTTTTCCATATGTTCCCTCGATTGGTATTAAAAATTAAATTTGCTCTTGTTTTGTAACTGGTAAGATCTGCAAACAGGCATTCATGGTTCTGTCCCATCAACAAACCTTTGAAACTTTTCTTAGCTTTCTCTGTTTGGATGTCTGGTGGGTAAACAATTTCCATAGCAACGCTGGTGATGTTGGCTACAATGTTGCAATAGAAGTGCTGTTTCTTGAATTCTGGTCTCGTGTTTCTTCAGAGGTTTCACTTTGTTGTCCTTTTTCTTTTCCCTTTTCTTCTGTCCTTATTTTGTCCTTATTTTGTCTTCCTTTCTTCTGTTAACTAGATATTTTGTTGTTGTTATTCTTTGTAAGCTAGCTAGCTTCTTCCAGGAGAGTCCCTAGCAACTGCTTAGCAACAAGTAAACAATTCAGCTAGCTAAGATAACTGTACAATTTTATGAAAAATAGTTACTTTTTCAAAAGCCTGTCTTTTTGGTTTGTTCCTTGTTTTGTCTTCTATTGAGTCTTGCAATTTTCTCTTGATTTTTTCGATGTACTTCACTCTAAAAAATCATTTAAATCTCAATATATACAGGAGCTCATTTTTTCAGCAGCTGCTCAATTTAGAACTCCGGAACTTTTTTTTCTCTCTCTCTCTCTCTCTCTCTCTCTCTCTCTCTCTCTCTCTCTCTCTCTCTCTCTCTCTCTCTCTCTCTCTCTCTCTCTCTCTCTCTCTCTCTCTCTCTCTATCTCTTTCTCTCTCTCTATCTCTTTCTCCCTCTCTCATACACACTCTTTCTCACTTTCTCTCTCTCACAAACACACTCTCTCTCTCTCTCTCTCTCTCTCTCTCTCTCTCTCTCTCTCTCTCTCTCTCTCTCTCTCTCTCTCTCTGACACACTCTCTCTCTCTCTCTCTCTCTCTCTCTCTCTCTCTCTCTCTCTCTCTCTCTCTCTCTCTCTCTCTCTCTCTCTCTCTCTCTCTCTCTCTCTCTCTCTCTCTCTCTCTCTCACACACTCTCTCTCTCTCTCTCTCTCTCTCTCTCTCTCTCTCTCTCTCTCTCTCTCTCTCTCTCTCTCTCTCTCTCTCTCTCTCTCTCTCTCTCTCTCTCTCTCTCTCTCTCTCTCTCTCTCTCTCTCTCTCTCTCTCTCTCTCTCTCTCTCTCTCTCTCTCTCTCTCTCTCTCTCTCTCTCTCTCTCTCTCTCTCTCTCTCTCTCTCTCTCTCTCTCTCTCTCTCTCTCTCACACACTCTTTCTTCTCGCTCTCTCTCTCTCTCTCACACACACTCTCTCTCTCTCTCTGTCTCTGACACTCACTCTCTTCTCTCTCTCTCTCTAACACTCTATTTCTCTTTTTCTCTCTCATTCTTTCTCTCTCTCATTCTTTCTCTCTCTCTCTCTCTCTCTCTCTCTCTCTCTCTCTCTCTCTCTCTCTCTCTCTCTGTCTCTCTCTCTCTCACACACACTCTTTCTCTCTCTCTCTCTCTCTCTCTCTCTCTCTCTCTCTCTCTCTCTCTCTCTCTCTCTCTCTCCCTCTCTCTCTCTCTCTCTCTCTCTCTCTATGTATCTCTCTCTCATACACACACTCTTTCTCGCTTTCTGTGTGTTTTTGTTAGGAAGCCACAGTTAACAGGCGTTCATCATGAGGTTCCACTGTGGACAGACATCTCACACTCTCTCCGGTGGACCATAGAGAGTCAGCATGGGACTGGCTGGGTTAGCTTTTAGCTTATCCTCATGGATGGTGGAAGAGGGACAGTGGGACATCATCAGACAGACAGACAGAATCTTGGCGTGGCTCAGTGAAGACTGGAACCTTCTGTGAGGTGCTTGCCCCACCACATGGAGTGCTCCAATAGTGACCCTGCCGCAAACTGGCAACTGCCAACCGTCTGCTTCCGTCTGCTTGGCATATTTGGCCATTTAGTGGGATGCTTGTGAAGATCAAATGGGTTAAGATGGCCCTCTCTTAGTCAGCGGGGGAAAAGAACATCAAAAAGGTGTAAATTTCACTTCCCCACTTTTGATTAAGTCAAGCATGAAAAGAAATGTAATACTCTGAAGTAGCAAGGGTTTACACTATTGATGCTGTTACTTCTGCTTCAGGAGGCCCAATCAGCCAACAGGGAGCTGAGTAAACTCACCCCTAGTTTTTGGGGTGGACAGATGGAGGGCTTTTGCTGCGCCTGAAAAGACAGCTTAAGAGCTTGCCTCCTCAATCCCACTCAATACTGACTGTGTGAAATCCTGGCCCTGGCTAACCCTCCCAACCCACCCGCCTCCTCGAAAGCTGGTGGCTACCACCATATGGGCTTGGTTAAAAACTCCCACAGACTGGTACAAAGCACAACAACACAGTTTTCATATCAAGTGCTTCTCACTCAGAGGGCTTCTCACTCAAATAGGGCTTCTCACTCAAATAGGGCTTCTCACTCAAATAGGGCTTCTCACTCAAAGAGGGGCCCCCTTCAACTTTTCCCCCTCCTGATTCCAAAAGTTGTCATGGGTTGGGTTCATGAGCTCTGTTGTGATTAATAGTCGGTGTTGCCATGTCTTCTGTGTGACATCATTTTGTGTGATGATTAATATGAACTTCAAACTAAGCATATCTGTTCAAATATTTTGGGAGAAAAAAAACTCAAAAACGTTCATCAGTTTTCAAAATGTGCCTTTATACACGACAATCGTGAAGATTCTACTTGATTTAGTTCAAAGGGGAACGATATAAAAGTCTTCCCCTCTGATATAACATTGCACCTTCTTGCTACATTTTGTAGCAAAAGCCTTTTCGACAAGGTGAAATCTAACTGCTGAAGTGTCCCTGCTACTATATAGTGGACAGCAGAATGGAATGGCTTTTGTAAAGACTTAATAGAATCTTTAACCGTTCCAAAATCCACTCCCATGGAGTTGCATTAAGTAGATATTGTAGAGGGACAATGACCTAAATAGCTCAACATCAACCTCATTAGGCATGCAGGCAGGGCCGAAACCATTTCACACTGGAGTCTATTGTCAAGGCTCACCCCAGGTGAGCATTAAATTGCAAATGATACTCTGAAAGGCGGAGAGGAGAGTGGAGAGAGAGAGAGAGAGAGTGGAGCGGACAGAGAGAAATGGTTCTCAGGACGAGAGGGAATGAAAAGGCATTTGGAGGAGCTGCTCAGACCGTAAAAAATCCAATACATCACAGCTTTGGGGGAGAGAATTCCACTCGTCTCCTAAGTGTCTTATTTGTAAGCAAAGCTGAGCACAGGCCTGTGGAGAGAGAGAGAGACTGGGAGCCTAATGACAGACTGATAGCAATTACTTCTGCCCGTCAACAACGGCCTGCTCTCCCTCTGCTCTCCCTGCTCTCTCTTCTCTTACCATTCCTGCCTGGCTGGGGGAAATTAGAAGACTGGGAAAAATAAGGTGGAAGAGGTTCGGCAAAGATAGAAAAAAAGTAGAAAAATACTTTCCAGTGGGTCTATTTCTCATCAGCAATCAATAGCTGCATCCTCCATCCTCCTCCATCCGCCGCCAAACAGTCTGGGCCTAACAGCCCCTCAGAACAACATGTTAATAAAGCCCTCTCCCAAGAACTGGCAAAGTGCTGTGGTGAGTGACGTTAAAAGAGGCTGAGGGGCGGGAGGAGACAGGAGGTGCGTTCCCCGGCGGAACTGCTCCCTGTCAGCTGGCCCGATGAGGAACTGTGCTTTTGCATATCCCTTGTCACCGGCAGCACAAGTGAGAGGACCCCTGAGGACAGTGTTAGTTGCTGCTTGGCTTGCGATTGGAGTAAATTAAAGCAGGGATTAGACTGGGTTAGATTGCGGGTGACAAGCAGCAGAGGCAGTAGGATGCAGGAAGTCACATCAAGTGTTAGTCTCTGGCCATATGTCTTCATGAAGCACCACAGTAGGGATACATAATGAGTCCAGTGCACAGCAGTTGAGTTTATTCAAGCAGCAATGACACCTCCCCTCCCCAATGCTAATAGCATGTAGACAGATACACACACACACACACACACACACACACACACACACACACACACACACACACACACACACACACACACACACACACACACACACACACACACACACACACACACACACACACACACACACACACACACACACACACACACACAGCACGCACGCACGCACGCACGCACGCACGCACGCACGCACACACACACACACACACACACACACACACACACACACACACACACACACACACACACACACACACACACACACACACACACACACACACACACACGCAAAAACACATAGACACAAAACACACGCACATACACACACACACGCACACCAGGGTTTCCGTTAGGAAAATGTGGTGCCTTACATATGACCTGCAACATTTTAATTGACTGGATATTTGAGAAATTGACCAGATCCATTTGCATTGGGTGCGTAACCTGATTAAGGCGTCCACCCACGGTGCTCAGAATGACAGACATTTAGAATATGGTCATTCATATTAACAGAACATATCATGCGTTTCTTCACATTTAAGCGCAGCAATGCACACAAGGCAGTAGGCTACGCACAAATGTTTGTTCCATAATGCAATTAGTGGGAAAATACCATTGTCAAAAGGGCACTGCACATGCAAGCAGTTTCATGTGACAAAGATTAAATTATCTGTTAGAAATTTAGAAAGAGAGGAGATCTAATGGACTACTTTGAAGCAAGGTAAGACATGCTTCATAATATGTATTAAAACGTTCAAGTTTCAAACAATTAAGTACATGTTTTCAAAATGCATACTGCCTCCAGCTCATTGCAAAGTGGTGTGTGAAGTGTTGACGAAACCTGCTGTTTGATGCTGTGTTCACAATAACTGCAAACTCGGAACTCGGGAATCTCAGACTTCCAACTTCAGTGCATTCAAAACAACTCCAAACTGGGAAGAAAACAAGCTCCGACTGGGAAAAAAACAAGCTCCGACTGGGAAAAAAAACAAGCTCCGACTGGAAAAAAACAAGCTCCGACTGGAAAAAAAAACAAGCTCCGACTGGAAAAAAACAAGCTCCGACTGGAAAAAAACAAGCTCCGACTGGAAAAAAACAAGCTCCGACTGGAAAAAAAACAAGCTCCGACTGGGGAAAAAACAAGCTCCGACTGGGAAAAAAAACAAGCTCCGACTGGAAAAAAACAAGCTCCGACTGGAAAAAAAAACAAGCTCCGACTGGAAAAAAACAAGCTCCGACTGGAAAAAAACAAGCTCCGACTGGAAAAAAACAAGCTCCGACTGGAAAAAAAACAAGCTCCGACTGGGGAAAAAACAAGCTCCGACTGGGAAAAAAACAAGCTCCGACTGGGAAAAAAACAAGCTCCGACTGGGAAAAAAACAAGCTCCGACTGGAAAAAAAACAAGCTCCGACTGGGAAAAAAACAAGCTCAGACTGGGAAAAAAACAAGCTCCGACTGGGAAAAAAACAAGCTCAGACTGGGAAAAAAACAAGCTCCGACTGGGAAAAAATCGTTTTGAAAGGTCGCCAACTTGGAATTCCAACTCGGGAACTCGGGCCTCTTTCTAGAGCTCTCACTTTCCGACTTGAAGGTCACTGATTTCATGATTTGACTTCGTATTTTCAGAGTTCCCAGTTGTCTTGAAAGCACCATCAGAAGCTGCAGCATCAGCTCTTGCAGTGTCAGACAGATTTTACACTCAAAGGCTCTGTATCTGTATGATGTAGGCGTGTGATAAAAAAGATACAAAATTAATATACTGTAAACTCACACCAATTTAATTCCACAAAATGATGCAAATGAACCTATAGACCGTTTAACAAGACCAGTCAAATGTATGTCCATCGACTGTTATTTCTATCAATCAAAAGTCTAAAAGCAGTATTTCGGCAATGGGATGTTGTTCTTCTTCTCCCGGACAATTGGCTAGCACAAATTTCGTCTTTTCAATTATTTTAATTGGACTAAAGCCGGCTATTACGGCTAACTGAAACCCTGACGTGCTCATGCAGTTACACAAACACACACATTTCAAAATGTACAGAAATATTCATTCACACAGAAATACCTATGTAGACAAAAATGTTAACACAGAGAAAAATCTATGTTCAACCATAAACACACATTCAGTCCCACTCAGCTACCTGGTGAATGGATTTCCCCTGGTCCCTTGAAAAATAATTTCCTCCATCTCCAGCAGTATTGTGTACATGTTTATGCGCCCGTTCTGTGAAATCGCATCTAAAAACAAACAAAACCCCCCAAAAATGTACAACTGAAGTGAGGAGAGGATACACTTGAAGAATACTGCGACAGTCCTTAATCCATTTTCTCCATGGTAGAGAAATCTACAGCTCTAATCTGTTGGGGAACAGGCTGCATGGAATATACCTGCCTTTGGGGCTGAGAGGAGGTGAGTGTGCTTTAGAAGAATAATTACCACGCAATTACAGTATAATTACACACATTAATGGTTTGGGTTTTCACCGGCACATTTGTGAGATGGAGCTGGATGCAGTAATTAGCCAGGCTAATGCTGGTGTTTTCTGGCCCTGCAACTGTTACTGTTTGAAAAACAAAGCAGCAGCACTTCAATTAGTTGACCGCCACATTAAACTCCTGCAGATAAATATCCTCGGGCGGCCAGATGAAAATATAAAACAACTGTGACCAGGCTTGAAAGGAAATGTGAGGACAACAGTGGTGTGGGAGGTGGTACAGAGCATGCTGGGAAATCAAGAGGCCTTTGGAGAGAGAGACGGTGTGGTGTAGCTAGCTTAGCCTACGAGGGGTGCTGTACTAGTGATTGAGTCCTGTACAGTGAGAGAGAGAGAGAGAGAGAGAGAGAGAGAGAGAGAGAGAGAGAGAGAGAGAGAGACAGAGAGAGAGAGAGAGACAGAGGAGAGTGTGTGTGTATTTGTGGGCCCATCCATGCTTGTTTCAAACATGTCAGCACCAGTGTAGTGTTGTGTTGCACAGTGGGCCCAGTCAACCTTCCAAACCGCACAAGAAGACAGCCTGATAATGGCGTTAATGAAAATAATACAACAACAACAACTAAAACACACTCAGGTTTAGTGCATCTTTCCACAAATTGAGTGAAATTATATAATTATTTCATATCTTTAGTAAAACAATATACACAAGAGCAAATTATTGTGTATCTATACGAATATTGTATATTTACATTACCTGCATTGATTAGCACTACAAGGTAGCCTGCATTATCCCACTCAATTATGACAAACAGTGCCCTTTAATCTAAATTCACTCCCTTTACCCACTGTTTTTATCCCATCAGTAAACTCAGAGGGGGATAAACCAGAGAGTCCTATAATGAAAGTCACTCTGGTGTCCTACCGAGAGGTCAAGCTTTTACACCTAGCCATGGCCCACACGGGGCTAAGCATTACTGACCAACCGGCCTTGGAAATGACTCACAGATAAGGGAACTAACATCAGTAATTGTGGAAATGTAGATCAGAAGCAGTGCAGACGCAGCTAAATCGACAGCTATAACAGCAGCTAAATCAACAGCTATAACAGCAGCTAAATCAACAGCTATAACAGCAGCTAAATCAACAGCTATAACAGCAGCTAAATCAACAGCTATAACAGCAGCTAAATCAACAGCTATAACAGCAGCTAAATCAACAGCTTTAACAGCAGCTAAATCAACAACTAAATCAACAGCTATAACAGCATCTAAATCAACAGCTATAACAGCAGCTAAATCAACAGCTATAACAGCAGCTAAATCAACAGCTATAACAGCAGCTAAATCAACAGCTTTAACCGCAGCTAAATCAACAACTAAATCAACAGCTATAACAGCAGCTAAATCAACAGCTATAACAGCAGCTAAATCAACAGCTATAACAGAAGCTAAATCAACAGCTTTAACAGCAGCTAAATCAACAACTAAATCAACAGCTATAACAGCAGCTAAATCAACAGCTATAACAGCAGCTAAATCAACAGCTATAACAGCAGCTATAACAGCAGCTAAATCAACAGCTATAACAGCAGCTAAATCAACAGCTATAACAGCAGCTAAATCAACAGCTATAACAGCAGCTAAATCAACAGCTATAACAGCAGCTAAATCAACACCTATAACAGCAGCTAAATCAACAGCTATAACAGCAGCTAAATCAACAGCTTTAACAGCAGCTAAATCAACAACTAAATCAACAGCTATAACAGCAGCTAAATCAACAGCTATAACAGCAGCTAAATCAACAGCTATAACAGCAGCTATAACAGCAGCTAAATCAACAGCTATAACAGCAGCTAAATCAACAGCTATAACAGCAGCTAAATCAACAGCTATAACAGCAGCTAAATCAACAGCTTTAACAGCAGCTAAATCAACAACTAAATCAACAGCTATAACAGCAGCTAAATCAACAGCTATAACAGCAGCTAAATCAACAGCTATAACAGCAGCTAAATCAACAGCTATAACAGCAGCTAAATCAACAGCTATAACAGCAGCTAAATCAACAGCTATAACAGCAACTAAATCAACAGCTATAACAGCAGCTAAATCAACAGCTATGACAGAAGCTAAATCAACAGCTATAACAGCAGCTAAATCAACAGCTATAACAGCAGCTAAATCAACAGCTTTAACAGCAGCTAAATCAACAACTAAATCAACAGCTATAACAGCAGCTAAATCAACAGCTATAACAGCAGCTAAATCAACAGCTATAACAGCAGCTATAACAGCAGCTAAATGAACAGCTATAACAGCAGCTAAATCAACAGCTATAACAGCAGCTAAATCAACAGCTATAACAGCAGCTAAATCAACAGCTTTAACAGCAGCTAAATCAACAGCTATAACAGCAGATAAATCAACAGCTCTAACAGCAGCTAAATCAACAGCTATAACAGCAGCTAAATCAACAGCTATAACAGCAGCTAAATCAACAGCTTTAACAGCAGCTAAATCAACAACTAAATCAACAGCTATAACAGCAGCTAAATCAACAGCTATAACAGCAGCTAAATCAACAGCTATAACAGCAGCTATAACAGCAGCTAAATCAACAGCTATAACAGCAGCTAAATCAACAGCTATAACAGCAGCTAAATCAACAGCTATAACAGCAGTTAAATCAACAGCTTTAACAGCAGCTAAATCAACAGCTATAACAGCAGCTATAACAGCAGCTAAATCAACAGCTATAACAGCAGCTAAATCAACAGCTATAACAGCAGCTAAATCAACAGCTATAACAGCAGCTAAATCAACAGCTTTAACAGCAGCTAAATCAACAACTAAATCAACAGCTATAACAGCAGCTAAATCAACAGCTATAACAGCAGCTAAATCAACAGCTATAACAGCAGCTAAATCAACAGCTATAATAGCAGCTAAATCAACAGCTATAACAGCAGCTAAATCAACAGCTATAACAGCAGCTAAATCAACAGCTTTAACAGCAGCGAAATCAACAACTAAATCAACAGCTATAACAGCAGCTAAATCAACAGCTATAACAGCAGCTAAATCAACAGCTATAACAGCAGCTAAATCAACAGCTATAACAGCAGCTAAATCAACAGCTTTAACAGCAGCTAAATCAACAACTAAATCAACAGCTAAATCAACAACAAAATCAACAGCTATAACAGCAGCTAAGTCTCAACGTAGACTTTGATCTGAAGCCATTCTTGTGATTATTGTGACTTTGCCACTGTAATTGTTTATAAGCTTGTGTGGTCAAATTAATTTATGATCGTATGCTATCCATTTGTTGTTTGTATGCTGTTCTTTGTATGCCATTTTAATATTTGATAATTAACCAATGATATTAGGTCACTCTTGGCCATGATTACAGACACCTGTGTCTTTTGACACTACATAAACGAGTCATCCCGCAGTGTTTGTGATTATACCCGATGAAGACAGCTTGGCTGTCGAAACGTTGGTAATTACATTTTTGCATCTGAGCTCCCAGAGTGTGCGGCTCTCTTTTATTTTCAAGTTTTCTACTCCGCTAGCCAGCACCTCGCCTAAATAGGTGTGCGTTTCTTTTTCTTCTAAATCAGCAGCTATAACAGCAGATATACCAACAGCTAAATCTCTATAACTGGCTATTCAATTTAATGACCTGGTTCCTCTCTAGGTTTCTTCCAAGGGAGTTTTTCCTAGCCACCGTGCTTCTACACCTGCATAGCTTGCTGTTTGGGGTTTTGGACTGGGTTTCTGTACAGCATTTTGTGACATCAGCTGATGTAAGAAGGGCTTTATAAATACATTTGATTGATTGATTGAATGGCACAATAAATAACCATGAATGTATTCCCCACAATTGTTTCCAGGGCTTCTCCAGCTGTCTATGTCTAATGCCGTGGACGGAATATGTCTATCATCCAGTATTGAAATATTGTGCATGTATTTTCACTATCACACCAGAGGATGGCAGAGTGTTTGATGAGGCCTGGTTTGTTCTGATGCAACCAGAGGAGGGAAGATGAGGAGGGGGGGCTCCTACACATACAATGGGCTTTGCTCTGGGCCCATTTAAGCATTACAAAACCTACTTATTTTCTCAATTCCACGCCTCCATTTATTTTCTCTTCTTCCCATTCTGTTAAATGGAAAAGGATAAAGAAGTGGCAAATAAATCCAACTACATTTCAAAGGTATCTCAAAACATGACCAAAGGATGTTTGTGACAGTTGTGACACTAAGAACTCAGACCTTATATCTACAGTAAAAAATCCCTGCTGATGCTTTCCCTTCAACCTACCGGACAACCATGGAGTAGTGACAGACAGGTAATAGTGACAACCATGGAGTAGTGACAGACAGGTAATAGTGACAGCCATGGAGTAGTGACAGACAGGTAATAGTGACAACCATTGAGTGGAGACAGACAGGTAATAGTGACAACCATGGAGTAGTGACAGAAAGGTAGTAGTGACAACCATGGAGTAGTGACAGACAGGTAATAGTGACAACCATGGAGTAGTGACAGACAGGTAATAGTGACAACCATGGAGTAGTGACAGAAAGGTAGTAGTGACAACCATGGAGTAGTGACAGACAGGTAATAGTGACAACCATGGAGTAGTGACAGACAGGTAATAGTGACAGCCATGGAGTAGTGACAGACAGGTAATAGTGACAACCATTGAGTGGAGACAGACAGGTAATAGTGACAACCATGGAGTAGTGACAGACAGGTAATAGTGACAACCATGGAGTAGTGACAGACAGGTAATAGTGACAACCATTGAGTGGAGACAGACAAGTAATAGTGACAACCATGGAGTAGTGACAGACAGGTAATAGTGACAACCATGGAGTAGTGACAGACAAGTAATAGTGACAACCATGGAGTAGTGACAGACAGGTAGTAGTGACAACCATGGAGTAGTGACAGACAGATAATAGTGACAACCATGGAGTAGTGACAGACAGGTAATAGTGACAACCATTGAGTGGAGACAGACAAGTAATAGTGACAACCATGGAGTATTGACAGACAGGTAATAGTGACAACCATGGAGTAGTGACAGACAAGTAATAGTGACAACCATTGAGTAGTGACAGACAGGTAGTAGTGACAACCATGGAGTAGTGACAGACAAGTAATAGTGACAAACATGGAGTAGTGACAGACAAGTAATAGTGACAACCATTGAGTGGAGACAGACAGATAATAGTGACAACCATGGAGTAGTGACAGAAAAGTAATAGTGACAACCATAGAGTAGTGACAGACAGGTAATAGTGACAACCATGGAGTAGTGACAGAAAGGTAGTAGTGACAACCATGGAGTAGTGACAGACAGGTAATAGTGACAACCATGGAGTAGTGACAGACAGGTAATAGTGACAACCATTGAGTGGAGACAGACAGGTAATAGTGACAACCATGGAGTAGTGACAGACAAGTAATAGTGACAACCATGGAGTAGTGACAGACAGGTAATAGTGACAACCATGGAGTAGTGACAGACAGGTAATAGTGACAACCATGGAGTAGTGACAGACAGGTAGTAGTGACAACCATGGAGTAGTGACAGACAGGTAATAGTGACAACCATGGAGTAGTGACAGACAGGTAATAGTGACAATCATGGAGTTGTGACAGACAGGTAATAGTGACAACCATGGAGTAGTGACAGACAGGTAATAGTGACAACCATGGAGTAGTGACAGACAGGTAATAGTGACAACCATTGAGTGGAGACAGACAAGTAATAGTGACAACCATGGAGTAGTGACAGACAGGTAATAGTGACAACCATGGAGTAGTGACAGACAGGTAGTAGTGACAACCATGGAGTAGTGACAGACAGGTAATAGTGACAACCATGGAGTAGTGACAGACAGGTAATAGTGACAACCATGGAGTAGTGACAGACAGGTAATAGTGACAACCATGGAGTAGTGACAGACAAGTAATAGTGACAACCATGGAGTAGTGACAGACAGGTAATAGTGACAACCATGGAGTAGTGACAGACAGGTAATAGTGACAACCATTGAGTGGAGACAGACAGGTAATAGTGACAACCATGGAGTAGTGACAGACAGGTAATAGTGACAACCATGGAGTAGTGACAGACAGGTAATAGTGACAACCATTGAGTGGAGACAGACAGGTAATAGTGACAACCATGGAGTAGTGACAGACAAGTAATAGTGACAACCATGCAGTAGTGACAGACAGGTAATAGTGACAACCATTGAGTGGAGACAGACATGTAATAGTGACAACCATGGAGTAGTGACAGACAAGTAATAGTGACAACCATGGAGTAGTGACAGACAGGTAATAGTGACAACCATGGAGTAGTGACAGACAGGTAATAGTGACAACCATTGAGTGGAGACAGACAGGTAATAGTGACAACCATGGAGTAGTGACAGACAGGTAATAGTGACAACCATTGAGTGGAGACAGACAGGTAATAGTGACAACCATGGAGTAGTGACAGACAGGTAGTAGTGACAACCATGGAGTAGTGACAGACAGGTAATAGTGACAACCATGGAGTAGTGACAGACAGGTAATAGTGACAACCATGGAGTAGTGACAGACAGGTAATAGTGACAACCATGGAGTAGTGACAGACAGGTAGTAGTGACAACCATGGAGTAGTGACAGACAGGTAATAGTGACAACCACGGAGTAGTGACAGACAGGTAATAGTGACAACCATGGAGTAGTGACAGACAGGTAATAGTGACAACCATGGAGTAGTGACACAGAGGTAATAGTGACAACCATGGAGTAGTGACAGACAAGTAATAGTGACAACCATGGAGTAGTGACAGACAGGTAATAGTGACAACCATTGAGTGGAGACAGACAGGTAATAGTGACAACCATGGAGTAGTGACAGACAGGTAATAGTGACAACCATGGAGTAGTGACAGACAGGTAATAGTGACAACCAGTGAGTGGAGACAGACAGGTAATAGTGACAACCATGGAGTAGTGACAGACAAGTAATAGTGACAACCATGCAGTAGTGACAGACAGGTAATAGTGACAACCATTGAGTGGAGACAGACAGGTAATAGTGACAACCATGGAGTAGTGACAGACAAGTAATAGTGACAACCATGGAGTAGTGACAGACAGGTAATAGTGACAACCATTGAGTGGAGACAGACAGGTAATAGTGACAACCATGGAGTAGTGACAGACAAGTAATAGTGACAACCATGGAGTAGTGACAGACAGGTAATAGTGACAAACATGGAGTAGTGACAGACAGGTAATAGTGACAACCATTGAGTGGAGACAGACAGGTAATAGTGACAACCATGGAGTAGTGACAGACAGGTAATAGTGACAACCATTGAGTGGAGACAGACAGGTAATAGTGACAACCATGGAGTAGTGACAGACAAGTAATAGTGACAACCATGGAGTAGTGACAGACAGGTAATAGTGACAACCATGGAGTGGAGACAGACCGGTAATATTGACAACCATTGAGTGGAGACAGACAGGTAATAGTGACAACCATGGAGTATTGACAGACAAGTAATAGTGACAACCATGGAGTAGTGACAGACAGGTAGTAGTGACAACCATGGAGTAGTGACAGATAGGTAAAAGTGATAACCATGGAGTATTGACAGACAAGTAATAGTGACAAGCATGGAGTAGTGACAGACAGGTAATAGTGACAAGCATGGAGTAGTGACAGACAGGTAATAGTGACAACCATGGAGTAGTGACAGACAAGTAATAGTGACAGCCATGGAGTAGTGACAGACAGGTAATAGTGACAACCATGGAGTTGTGACAGACAGGTAATAGTGACAACCATGGAGTAATGACAGACAAGTAATAGTGACAACCATGGAGTAGTGACAGACAGGTAATAGCGACAACCATGGAGTAGTGATAGACAGGTAATAGTGACAACCATGGAGTGGAGTAGAGACAGACAGGTAATAGTGACAACCATGGAGTAGTGACAGACATGTAAGCTATATACAGGAAGTACCAGTACCAGATCAATGTGGAGCTATATACAGGAAGTACCATTACCAGATCAATGTGGAGCTATATATAGAAAGTACCAGTACCAGATCAATGTGGAGCTATATACAGGAAGTACCAGTACCAGATCAATGTGCATAGGTATGATGTATTTGATGTTGATATGTACATGAAAGCAGGATAAAGTGACTAGGCATCAGGATAATAATAATAATAATAATAAATACAGAGTAGCAGCAGCAAATGATGAGAGTAAAAGTGTGTGTGCATGTGTGTAATCTGTATGTATGTGTGTTTGTGTTGTGTCAGTATGTGTGTGTGCGTTATGTGTGTGCGTATGTTGTGTATGTGAATGTGTTTGGGTTTTGTGTGGAAGTGTCAATGTGGTGTGTGTGTGAGTGAGTTCTGTACCTGGTGTGTCTGTGCAGATAGTTTAGGTACCATTAATTGACTATTTAGCATTCTGGCCATTTAGCAGTCGTATGGCTTGGGGGTAGAAGGTGTCTCAGAGCCTGTTGGTCCCAGAGCCGATGCTCCGGTACCATTTGCCGGATGGTAGCAGAGTGAACAGTCTATGGCTTGGGTGACTAGAGTCTTTGGCAATTTTTCGGGTCTTCCTAAAGTAGGCCTACACATCCGTCTGCCTAGGCTGTGATCTACAAACCATATACCAGTCTCCACAAACCACTCCACCAGCGCTCTACCGTAGTCTACATATTTAAGCTCTGATCTGCGAGCGGGTGACGCAGTTAGTTCACTAATAAAGAGATAATGAGAAAGTCGAACGGATGGATCCCTGTGATCTGCAATGGGGGCCACAGTGCAAAAGTTTACCTTCCCAGGCCATGGAGATGAGGGAGATGGAGGAAGAGTCTAGAGCATGCTGTACAAGCAGCCTGCAGGATGAAAGGCGAGGCCTGAGTCTGCAGCATAGATCTACATCCACAGAGGGATTACTGACACCTACTTCCAGCTTAGGACATACTTTTGAAGTTTGGGATGGGAGGGAAGAGAGAGATCCCTTTGGCTAGAGTCCTGTTTGATTCTAGTGGGAGTCCTCTCTCCTAATCCCCCTATCCTGTTCTCACCTTCTGCCTGATCCACTGCCTCCTCTTCTTTTCTCCTCCCTCCCTTCATCCCCCGGTCCGGGATCATTATCCACCCCTCCGCCCCGCTCGACCAAGGGGGCTCCCCCTCATTCATTTCCCTAAGAAGATTACAGACTGTGCGTTTGTTGTTGTTGTTTGAGCCATCTGATTTGCCTAAGCCCTTTGTTTTTTCTTCTGGTTTACACTTTAATGCCCCCGAATGAGTTCCACCCAATGACAGGGGAGCTCAAAGTGACCCACTGCTCAGCAGAGAAGAGAAGAGAAGAGAAGAGGAGAGGAGAGGAGAGGAGACAGGGGGGATCAAGCTGACCCACTACACTACTCTGCTGAGAAGAGAAGAGAAGCAGAGAAGAAGTTAAGAGATTGTGAACTGGGCTTCAGCCGAAGGGGGAGATGGAAGATTTAGATGTGCTGGAGGAGGAAACACACACTGGTTTAACTCCACTCATCTGACTACTGTCCTCAGCATATGCAGTGCTAAAGGGCTGCTACCTCAGAGCTCGAAGCCAGAGCCAGCCTCCACGCGGTTGATAAGGAAGACGGAGGACCACAAGCCCATAGCCTACTGCTGTCAGAGCCTATAGGCTCTACGTCAGAGCCCTGAGCCAACCAGCGTTCTCACAAGTGATAAGGACGGACCACAGGCCTCCATAACCTACTGTCAGTAGCTGCTTTTGTCTGGAATAGAAACAGTACACTGCCGTGGCCAGACTGGAGCTAACCTAGCTGTTGTTGTCTGGAATAGAAACAGTACACTGCCGTGGCCAGACTGGAGCTAACCTAGCTGTTGTTGTCTGGAATAGAAACCGTACACTGCCTTGGCCAGACTGGAGCTAACCTAGCTGCTTTTGTCTGGAATAGAAACAGTACACTGCCGTGGCCAGACTGGAGCTAACCTAGCTGTTGTTGTCTGGAATAGAAACAGTACACTGCCGTGGCCAGACTGGAGCTAACCTAGCTGCTTTTGTCTGGAATAGAAACAGTACACTGCCTTGGCCAGACTGGAGCTAACCTAGCTGTTGTTGTCTGGAATAGAAACAGTACACTGCCGTGGCCAGACTGGAGCTAACCTAGCTGTTGTTGTCTGGAATAGAAACAGTACACTGCCGTGGCCAGACTGGAGCTAACCTAGCTGCTTTTGTCTGGAATAGAAACAGTACACTGCCTTGGCCAGACTGGAGCAAACCTAGCTGCTTTTGTCTGGAATAGAACCAGTACACTGCCTTGGCCAGACTGGAGCTAACCTAGCTGCTTTTGTCTGGAATAGAAACAGTACACTGCCGTGGCCAGACTGGAGCTAACCTAGCTGTTGTTGTCTGGAATAGAAACAGTACACTGCCGTGGCCAGACTAGAGCTAACCTAGCTGTTGTTGTCTGGAATAGAAACAGTACACTGCCGTGGCCAGACTGGAGCAAACCTAGCTGCTTTTGTCTGGAATAGAAACAGTACACTGCCGTGGCCAGACTAGAGCTAACCTAGCTGCTTTTGTCTGGAATAGCAACAGTACACTGCCGTGGCCAGACTGGAGCTAACCTAGCTGTTGTTGTCTGGAATAGAAACAGTACACTGCCGTGGCCAGACTGGAGCTAACCTAGCTGCTTTTGTCTGGAATAGAAACAGTACACTGCCGTGGCCAGACTGGAGCTAACCTAGCTGCTTTTGTCTGGAATAGAAACAGTACACTGCCGTGGCCAGACTGGAGCTAACCTAGCTGTTGTTGTCTGGAATAGAAACAGTACACTGCCGTGGCCAGACTGGAGCTAACCTAGCTGCTTTTGTCTGGAATAGAAACAGTACACTGCCTTGGCCAGACTGGAGCAAACCTAGCTGCTTTTGTCTGGAATAGAAACAGTACACTGCCGTGGCCAGACTGGAGCAAACCTAGCTGCTTTTGTCTGGAATAGAACCAGTACACTGCCTTGGCCAGACTGGAGCTAACCTAGCTGCTTTTGTCTGGAATAGAAACAGTACACTGCCTTGGCCAGACTGGAGCTAACCTAGCTGCTTTTGTCTGGAATAGAAACAGTACACTGCCGTGGCCAGACTGGAGCTAACCTAGCTGTTGTTGTCTGGAATAGAAACAGTACACTGCCTTGGCCAGACTGGAGCTAACCTAGCTGCTTTTGTCTGGAATAGAAACAGTACACTGCCATGGCCAGACTGGAGCTAACCTAGCTGTTGTTGTCTGGAATAGAAACAGTACACTGCCGTGGCCAGACTGGAGCTAACCTAGCTGTTGTTGTCTGGAATAGAAACAGTACACTGCCGTGGCCAGACTGGAGCTAACCTAGCTGCTTTTGTCTGGAATAGAAACAGTACACTGCCGTGGCCAGACTGGAGCTAACCTAGCTGTTGTTGTCTGGAATAGAAACAGTACACTGCAGTGTCCAGACTGGAGCTAACCTAGCTGTTGTTGCCAGCAGGATGCGTTGGGCCTCCCTGTCTTGAAATGCTCTTGTTTTTACGACCTAAAACTGGATGGGGAATTATTTTGCGATGACCGTTTGGGTGCTCCGGTCGCTCCGTCTTCCCTATGTGGCATCTCATTAGTAAGACGAACACAGTCTGACCACGGTCCAACAGCAACTTGGCAATCAAGTCCGGCAGGGCTCTGCTCGTCTCACACATCATTATCAGCAGAACGTTACATCATTAATCCAGCTTTTCATAAGCAAAGAAGGGGGTCTGTGGTTGTAAATGCGGATGGAGAGAGTCCAGAGAGGAAACTGACTCTCTCACCCAGTTGAAGTGAGAATTCAACATTTATAAAATGTCCTCTTCTTGTGTTGCTATATTCTGTTTATCGTTACAAACAGTTAGATGCCATGGCTAGTGTGTTGAAGGAAGCATGGCATTTTAATTGTATTACTTATTCATCAAGCAAAAGGAAAACCTTTAATAAATATATTTCCCATTACTTTGAGTGTGTAACTGAATTAAAAGGTAACCATATTAAAATGATGTGTGATAAAACGCAAATCTATAGCACCAAGGGCAACAAAGGGCATCCCTGAACCAACACACACACACACATACACACCCCTAACCTCCACACACACAGGTTCCTATCAGCACCGAACAATTCCATACAATTGATCTGACAAAGTAAAATGTAATTGATTGATAAGGACCACAACGGCCAGCGCTCACCTTCCCAGAGTGCATTTGTCTTGGAGCGCAACCACAGACAGCCAGAGCAGATGCCATCAGCCCCGTCAACGGGCCGACCCTTATCAGCCACCGGGATCGAAATGTAGCCCTTTCTAGGTATCGCCACCATCACCCCGAGAGGCAGGCCGGTGAAAAGGCCCACCACTAATAGGACAGGCATCAGAGAGGTACATCTCTGACCAAATCAAAAGGACATAGCAGATCAGAGAGAGACAACCTGCTCTTTAAGGTCACAACAGCTGACTTTGCCTTATGTCTTTAAACAAAAACATTCTCTGACTAACAGCGAGCCAGAATGTTGAGGACAGTGACTTGTATAGACCTACCTGAAGAGAGAATGAACGGATTGGAAAAGAAAGGCTTGCTTTGTCCGGGTCTCTCTTTTTTTCATTTAGCGGGAACAAGAGCAAGCCAGACAACAGTTGTGACTAGAATACATCAGTGGGAATAAATGAAAGATGTTGGCTGCATAAACTCAGTCTTGTTTTACCTGCAACAATGTCAATAGTTCAGCATTGATCTACAAATGGAAAAATACCGCTGCCTGCTTCTGCCTGATGTGTAATTACAGAATGACTGTATCTGTGTCTGTGGATCCTTTCATCACAGTGTTAGCAGGACAAGTGGTGGCACAGAGTCTGACGTAGATGCTGCTGGCTTCCAAATAACGAGGGGATGGATGTATTTTGGCCTTGGTTTGGACGAGGACATCAAAAAGACGTGGGCATATAAACTGCTATTTCTGCACAGGCACACGTAACAACAAGCAGATGCATATATTGGTTTCCCTCACTCACTGAACTGACCAATGCTATGTACAATGAAATAATATAATCAAGCCCACACCACTGCTGTTACAAACGCTATGCTCTATACAATGAACTTCAAAGGACCATCTGTCTGGTGCTTCCCCACATATACAAAATGAAGTGTTAATATAATAAAACACACATCCATTAATGTGACCCCTCTGGTCCTTCACAGGCATTTATAACATGCCTGTGTCCCTCTGGTCCTTCACAGGCATTTATAACATGCCTGTGTCCCTCTGGTCCTTCACAGGCATTTATAACATGTCTGTGTCCCTCTGGCCCTTCACAGGCATTTATAACATGTCTGTGTCCTGTCCCTCTGGTCCTTCATCAGCATTTATAACATGTCTGTGTCCCTCTGGTCCTTCACCAGCATTTATAACATGTCTGTGTCCCTCTGGTCCTTCACCAGCATTTATAACATGTCTGTGTCCCTCTGGCCCTTCACAGGCATTTATAACATGTCTGTGTCCCTCTGGTCCTTCACCAGCATTTATAACATGTCTGTGTCCCTCTGGTCCTTCACCAGCATTTATAACATGTCTGTGTCCCTCTGGTCCTTCACCAGCATATATAACATGTCTGTGTCCCTCTGGCCCTTCACAGGCATTTACAACATGTCTGTGTCCTGTCCCTCTGGTCCTTCACCAGCATGTATAACATCTCTGTGTCCCTCTGGTCCTTCACCAGCATTTATAACATGTCTGTGTCCCTCTGGTCCATCACCAACATTTATAACATGTCTGTGTCCCTCTGGTCCTTCACCAACATTTATAACATGTCTGTGTCCCTCTGGTCCTTTACAGGCATTTATAACATGTCTGTGTCCCTCTGGTCCATCACCAACATTTATAACATGTCTGTGTCCTGTCCCTCTGGTCCTTCACCAGCATTTATAACATGTCTGTGTCCCTCTGGTCCATCACCAACATTTATAACATGTCTGTGTCCCTCTGGTTCTTCACCAGCATTTATAACATGTCTGTGTCCCTCTGGTCCTTCACCAACATTTATAACATGTCTGTGTCCCTCTGGTCCTTCACCAACATTTATAACATGTATGTGTCCCTCTGGTCCTTCACCAGCATTTATAACATGTATGTGTCCCTGTGGTCCATCACCAACATTTATAACATGTCTGTGTCCCTCTGGTCCTTCACCAACATTTATAACATGTATGTGTCCCTCTGGTCCTTCACCAGCATTTATAACATGTATGTGTCCCTGTGGTCCATCACCAACATTTATAACATGTCTGTGTCACTCTGGTCTTTCACCAACATTTATAACATGTCTGTGTCCCTCTTGTCCTTCACCAGCATTTATAACATGTCTGTGTCCCTCTGGTCCTTCACCAACATTTATAACATGTCTGTGTCCCTCTGGTCCTTCACCAACATCTATAACATGTCTGTGTCCCTCTGGTTCTTCACCAGCATTTATAACATGTCTGTGTCCCTCTGGTCCTTCACCAACATCTATAACATGTCTGTCTCCTGTCCCTCTGGTCCATCACCAACATTTATAACATGTCTGTCTCCTGTCCCTCTGGTCCATCACCAACATTTATAACATGTCTGTCTCCTGTCCCTCTGGTCCATCACCAACATTTATAACATGTCTGTGTCCCTCTGGTCCTTCACCAACATTTATAACATGTATGTGTCCCTCTGGTCCATCACCAACATGTATAACATGTCTGTCTCCTGTCCCTCTGGTCCATCACCAACATTTATAACATGTCTGTGTCCCTCTGGTCCTTCACCAGCATTTATAACATGTCTGTGTCCCTCTGGTCCTTCACCATCATTTATAGCATGTCTGTCTCCTGTACCTCTGGTCCATAACCAACATGTATAACATGTCTGTCTCCTGTCCCTCTGGTCCATCACCAACATTTACAACATGTCTGTGTCCCTCTGGTCCTTCACCAACATGTATAACATGTCTGTCTCCTGTACCTCTGGTCCATCACCAACATGTATAACATGTCTGTCTCCTGTCCCTCTGGTCCATCACCAACATTTACAACATGTCTGTGTCCCTCTGGTCCTTCAGCAACATGTATAACATGTCTGTCTCCTGTACCTCTGGTCCATCACCAACATTTATAACATGTCTGTCTCCTGACCCTCTGGGTCTTCAGCAACATGTATAACATGTCTGTCTCCTGTCCCTCTGGTCCATCACCAACATTTATAACATGTCTCCTGACTCTCTGGTCCATCACCAACATGTATAACATGTCTGTCTCCTGTCCCCCTGGTCCATCACCAACATTTATAACATGTCTGTCTCCTGTCCCTCTGGTCCATCACCAACATGTATAACATGTCTGTCTCCTGTCCCTCTGGTCCATCACCAACATTTATAACATGTCTCCTGACTCTCTGGTCCATCACCAACATGTATAACATGTCTGTCTCCTGTCCCTCTGGTCCTTCAACAACATGTATAACATGTCTGTCCCCTATCCCTCTGGTCCATCACCAACATGTATAACATGTCTGTCTCCTGTCCCTCTGGTCCATCACCAACATGTATAACATGTCTGTCTCCTATCCCTCTGGTCCATCACCAACATGTATAACATGTCTGTCTCCTGTACACTCTGGTCCATCACCAGCATTTATAACATGTCTGTCTCCTATCCCTCTGGTCCATCACCAACATTTATAACATGTCTGTGTCCCTCTGGTCCTTCACCAGCATTTATAACATGTCTGTGTCCCTCTGGTCCTTCACCAACATGTATAACATGTCTGTCTCCTGTCCCTCTGGTCCATCACCAACATTTATAACATGTCTGTCTCCTGTCCCTCTGGTCCATCACCAACATTTATAACATGTCTGTCTCCTGTCCCTCTGGTCCATCACCAACATTTACAACATGTCTGTGTCCCTCTGGTCCTTCAACAACATTTATAACATGTCTGTCTCCTGTCCCTCTGGTCCTTCACCAACATTTATAACATGTCTGTCTCCTATCCCTCTGGTTCTTCACCAACATGTATAACATGTCTGTCTCCTGTACCTCTGGTCCTTCACCAACATTTATAACATGTCTGTCTCCTATCCCTCTGGTCCTTCACCAACATTTATAACATGTCTGTCTCCTATCCCTCTGGTCCTTCACCAACATGTATAACATGTCTGTCTCCTGTACCTCTGGTCCATCACCAACATGTATAACATGTCTGTCTCCTGTACACTCTGGTCCATCACCAGCATTTATAACATGTCTGTCTCCTGTCCCTCTGGTCCATCACCAACATTTATAACATGTCTGTCTCCTGTCCCTCTGGTCCATCACCAACATTTATAACATGTCTGTCTCCTGTCCCTCTGGTCCATCACCAACATTTATAACATGTCTGTGTCCCTCTGGTCCTTCCCCAGCATTTATAACATGTCTGTGTCCCTCTGGTCCATCACCAACATGAATAACATGTCTGTCTCCTGTCCCTCTGGTCCATTACCAACATTTATAACATGTCTGTGTCCCTCTGGTCCTTCACCAGCATTTATAACATGTCTGTGTCCCTCTGGTCCTTCACCATCATTTATAGCATGTCTGTCTCCTATCCCTCTGGTCCATCACCAACATGTATAACATGTCTGTCTCCTGTCCCTCTGGTCCATCACCAAAATGTATAACATGTCTGTCTCCTATCCCTCTGGTCCATCACCAACATGTATAACATGTCTGTCTCCTGTACACTCTGGTCCATCACCAACATGTATAACATGTCTGTCTCCTATCCCTCTGGTCCATCACCAACATGTATAACATGTCTGTCTCCTGTACACTCTGGTCCATCACCAAAATGTATAACATGTCTGTCTCCTATCCCTCTGGTCCATCACCAACATGTATAACATGTCTGTCTCCTGTACACTCTGGTCCATCACCAACATGTATAACATGTCTGTCTCCTATCCCTCTGGTCCATCACCAACATGTATAACATGACTGTGTCACTCTGGTCCATCACCAACATGTATAACATGTCTGTCTCCTATCCCTCTGGTCCATCACCAACATGTATAACATGTCTGTCTCCTGTCCCTCTGGTCCATCACCAACATGTATAACATGTCTGTCTCCTGTCCCTCTGGTCCATCACCAACATTTATAACATGTCTGTCTCCTATCCCTCTGGTCCATCACCAACATGTACAACATGTCTGTCTCCTATCCCTCTGGTCCATCACCAACATGTATAACATGTCTGTCTCCTGTCCCTCTGGACCATCACCAACATGTATAACATGTCTGTCTCCTGTCCCTCTGGTCCATCACCAACATTTATAACATGTCTGTCTCCTATCCCTCTGGTCCATCACCAACATTTATAACATGTCTGTCTCCTATCCCTCTGGTCCATCACCAACATGTATAACATGTCTGTCTCCTATCCCTCTGGTCCATCACCAACATGTATAACATGTCTGTCTCCTGTCCCTCTGGTCCATCACCAACATGTATAACATGTCTGTCTCCTATCCCTCTGGTCCTTCACCAGCATTTATAACATGTCTGCGTCCCTCTAGTCCATCACCAGGATTTATAACATGTCAGTGTCCCTCTGATCCATCACCAACATGTATAACATGTCTGTCTCCTGTCCCTCTGGTCCATCACCAACATGTATAACATGTCTGTCTCCTATCCCTCTGGTCCATCACCAACATGTATAACATGTCTGTCTCCTGTCCCTCTGGTCCTTCACCAGCATTTATAACATGTCTGTCTCCTGTCCCTCTGGTCCTTCACCAGCATTTATAACATGTCTGTGTCCCTCTGGTCCTTCACCAACATTTATAACATGTCTGTGTCCCTCTGGTCCTTCACCAGCATGTATAACATGACTGTGTCCCACTAGTCCTTCACAATAATTTATAACATGTCTGTGTCCCTCTAGTCCTTCACCAACATGTATAACATGTCTGTGTCCCTCTGGTTCTTCACCAACATTTATAACATGTCTGTGTCCCTCTGGTCCTTCACCAGCATTTATAACATGTATGTCTCCTGTCCCTCTGATCATTCACCAACATTTATAACATGTCTGTGTCCCACTGGTCCATCAACAACATTTATAACATGTCTGTGTCCCTCTGGTCCTTCACCAGCATTTATAGCCTGTATGTCCCCTGGCCCTCTGTGTCTTCACCAACATGTATAACATGTCTGTGTCCCTCTAGTCCTTCACCAACATTTATAACATATCTGTCTCCTGTCCTTCTGGTCCTTCACCAGCATTTATAACATGTATGTGGCTCTCTGGTCCTTCACCAGCATGTATAACATGTCTGTGTTCCTCTAGTCCTTCACCAACATTTATAACATGTCTGTCTCCTGTCCCTCTGGTCCTTCACCAACATTTATAGCATGTCTGTCTCCCGTCCCTCTGGTCCTTCACCAGCATTTATAACATATCTGTCTCCTGTCCCTCTGGTCCTTCACCAACATTTATAACATGTCTGTGTTCCTCTAGTCCTTCACCAACATTTATAACATGTCTGTCTCCTGTCCCTCTGGTCCTTCACCAACATTTATAGCATGTCTGTCTCCTGTCCCTCTGGTCCTTCACCAACATTTATAACATGTATGTCTCCTGTCCCTCTGGTCCATCACCAACATTTATACATGTCTGTCTCCTGTCCCTCTGGTCCTGCACCAACATTTATAGCATGCCATGGTCCTGTGCTTCTGAGTCCTTCACCGTCATTGAGTATAACATTTTAGTGTCCTTTCCCTCTGAGTCCTTTACTGGTATTTATAACATGTCTGTGTCCCTCTGGTCCTAAACCAGCATGTATAACATGACTGTGTCCCTCTGGTCCTTCACCGGCATTTATAACATGTCTGTCTCCTATCCCTCTGGTCCATCACCAACATGTATAACATGTCTGTCTCCTATCCCTCTGGTCCATCACCAACATGTATAACATGTCTGTCTCCTGTCCCTCTGGTCCATCACCAACATGTATAACATGTCTGTCTCCTATCCCTCTGGTCCTTCACCAGCATTTATAACATGTCTGCATCCCTCTAGTCCATCACCAGGATTTATAACATGTCAGTGTCCCTCTGATCCATCACCAACATTTATAACATGTCTGTCTCCTATCCCTCTGGTCCATCACCAACATGTATAACATGTCTGTCTCCTGTCCCTCTGGTCCTTCACCAGCATTTATAACATGTCTGTCTCCTGTCCCTCTGGTCCTTCACCAGCATTTATAACATGTCTGTGTCCCTCTGGTCCTTCACCAACATTTATAACATGTCTGTGTCCCTCTGGTCCATCACCAACATTTAAAACATGTCTGTGTCCCTCTGGTCCTTCACCAGCATGTAGTCCTTCACCAACATGTCTGTGTCCCTCCCTCATGTATAACATGACTGTGTCCCTCTGGTCCTTCACCAGCATGTATAACATGACTGTGTCCCACTAGTCCTTCACAATAATTTATAACATGTCTGTGTCCCTCTAGTCCTTCACCAACATGTATAACATGTCTGTGTCCCTCTGGTTCTTCACCAACATTTACAACATGTCTGTGTCCCTCTGGTCCTTCACCAGCATTTATAACATGTCTGTCTCCTGTCCCTCTGATCCTTCACCAACATTTATAACATGTCTGTGTCCCACTGGTCCATCAACAACATTTATAACATGTCTGTGTCCCTCTGGTCCTTCACCAGCATTTATAGCCTGTATGTCCCCTGACCCTCTGTGTCTTCACCAACATGTATAACATGTCTGTGTCCCTCTAGTCCTTCACCAACATTTATAACATATCTGTCTCCTGTCCTTCTGGTCCTTCACCAGCATTTATAACATGTCTGTGTCCCTCTGGTTCTTCACCAACATTTACAACATGTCTGTGTCCCTCTGGTCCTTCACCAGCATTTATAACATGTCTGTCTCCTGTCCCTCTGGTCCATCACCAACATTTATAACATGTCTGTCTCCTGTCCCTCTGGTCCATCACCAACATTTATAACATGTCTGTGTCCCTCTGGTCCTTCACCAGCATTTATAACATGTCTGTGTCCCTCTGGTCCATCACCAACATGTATAACATGTCTGTCTCCTGTCCCTCTGGTCCATTACCAACATTTATAACATGTCTGTGTCCCTCTGGTCCTTCACCAGCATTTATAACATGTCTGTGTCCCTCTGGTCCTTCACCATCATTTATAGCATGTCTGTCTCCTATCCATCTGGTCCATCACCAACATGTATAACATGTCTGTCTCCTGTCCCTCTGGTCCATCACCAAAATGTATAACATGTCTGTCTCCTATCCCTCTGGTCCATCACCAACATGTATAACATGTCTGTCTCCTGTACACTCTGGTCCATCACCAACATGTATAACATGTCTGTCTCCTATCACTCTGGTCCATCACCAACATGTATAACATGTCTGTTTCCTATCCCTCTGGTCCATCACCAACATCTATAACATGTCTGTCTCCTATCCCTCTGGTCCATCACCAACATGTATAACATATCTTACTCTTGTCCCTCTGGTCCATCACCAACATGTATAACATGTCTGTCTCCTATCCCTCTGGTCCATCACCAACATGTATAACATGTCTGTCTCCTATCCCTCTGGTCCATCACCAACATGTATAACATGTCTGTCTCCTGTCCCTCTGGTCCATCACCAACATGTATAACATGTCTGTCTCCTGTCCCTCTGGTCCATCACCAACATTTATAACATGTCTGTCTCCTATCCCTCTGGTCCATCACCAACATGTATAACATGTCTGTCTCCTATCCTCTGGTCCATCACCAACATGTATAACATGTCTGTCTCCTATCCCTCTGGTCCATCACCAACATGTATAACATGTCTGTCTCCTGTCCCTCTGGTCCATCACCAACATGTATAACATGTCTGTCTCCTATCCCTCTGGTCCTTCACCAGCATTTATAACATGTCTGCGTCCCTCTAGTCCATCACCAGGATTTATAACATGTCAGTGTCCCTCTGATCCATCACCAACATTTATAACATGTCTGTCTCCTATCCCTCTGGTCCATCACCAACATGTATAACATGTCTGTCTCCTGTCCCTCTGGTCCTTCACCAGCATTTATAACATGTCTGTCTCCTGTCCCTCTGGTCCTTCACCAGCATTTATAACATGTCTGTGTCCCTCTGGTCCTTCACCAACATTTATAACATGTCTGTGTCCCTCTGGTCCTTCACCAGCATGTATAACATGACTGTGTCCCTCTGGTACTTCACAATAATTTATAACATGTCTGTGTCCCTCTGGTCCTTCACCAACATGTATAACATGTATGTGTCCCTCTGGTTCTTCACCAACATTTACAACATGTCTGTGTCCCTCTGGTCCTTCACCAGCATTTATAACATGTCTGTCTCCTGTCCCTCTGGTCCTTCACCAACATTTATAACATGTCTGTGTCCCTCTGGTCCATCACCAACATTTAAAACATGTCTGTGTCCTCTGGTCCTTCACCAGCATGTATAACATGTCTGTGTCCCTCTAGTCCTTCACCAACATTTATAACATGTCTGTGTCCCTCTGGTCCTTCACCAGCATGTATAACATGACTGTGTCCCTCTGGTCCTTCACCAGCATGTATAACATGACTGTGTCCCACTAGTCCTTCACAATAATTTATAACATGTCTGTGTCCCTCTAGTCCTTCACCAACATGTATAACATGTCTGTGTCCCTCTGGTTCTTCACCAACATTTACAACATGTCTGTGTCCCTCTGGTGCTTCACCAGCATTTATAACATGTCTGTCTCCTGTCCCTCTGATCATTCACCAACATTTATAACATGTCTGTGTCCCACTGGTCCATCAACAACATTTATAACATGTCTGTGTCCCTCTGGTCCTTCACCAGCATTTATAGCCTGTATGTCCCCTGACCCTCTGTGTCTTCACCAACATGTATAACATGTCTGTGTCCCTCTAGTCCTTCACCAACATTTATAACATATATGTCTCCTGTCCTTCTGGTCCTTCACCAGCATTTATAACATGTATGTGGCTCTCTGGTCCTTCACCAGCATGTATAACATGTCTGTGTTCCTCTAGTCCTTCACCAACATTTATAACATGTCTGTCTCCTGTCCCTCTGGTCCTTCACCAACATTTATAGCATGTCTGTCTCCCGTCCCTCTGGTCCTTCACCAGCATTTATAACATATCTGTCTCCTGTCCCTCTGGTCCTTCACCAACATTTATAACATGTCTGTGTTCCTCTAGTCCTTCACCAACATTTATAACATGTCTGTCTCCTGTCCCTCTGGTCCTTCACCAACATTTATAGCATGTCTGTCTCCTGTCCCTCTGGTCCTTCACCAACATTTATAACATGTATGTCTCCTGTCCCTCTGGTCCATCACCAACATTTATACATGTCTGTCTCCTGTCCCTCTGGTCCTGCACCAACATTTATAGCATGCCATGGTCCTGTCCTTCTGAGTCCTTCACCGTCATTGAGTATAACATTTTAGTGTCCTTTCCCTCTGAGTCCTTTACTGGTATTTATAACATGTCTGTGTCCCTCTGGTCCTAAACCAGCATGTATAACATGACTGTGTCCCTCTGGTCCTTCACCGGCATTTATAACATGTCTGTCTCCTATCCCTCTGGTCCATCACCAACATGTATAACATGTCTGTCTCCTATCCCTCTGATCCATCACCAACATGTATAACATGTCTGTCTCCTGTCCCTCTGGTCCATCACCAACATGTATAACATGTCTGTCTCCTATCCCTCTGGTCCATCACCAACATGTATAACATGTCTGTCTCCTGTCCCTCTGGTCCTTCACCAGCATTTATAACATGTCTGTCTCCTGTCCCTCTGGTCCTTCACCAGCATTTATAACATGTCTGTGTCCCTCTGGTCCTTCACCAACATTTATAACATGTCTGTGTCCCTCTGGTCCTTCACCAGCATGTATAACATGACTGTGTCCCACTAGTCCTTCACAATAATTTATAACATGTCTGTGTCCCTCTAGTCCTTCACCAACATGTATAACATGTCTGTGTCCCTCTGGTTCTTCACCAACATTTATAACATGTCTGTGTCCCTCTGGTCCTTCACCAGCATTTATAACATGTATGTCTCCTGTCCCTCTGATCATTCACCAACATTTATAACATGTCTGTGTCCCACTGGTCCATCAACAACATTTATAACATGTCTGTGTCCCTCTGGTCCTTCACCAGCATTTATAGCCTGTATGTCCCCTGGACCTCTGTGTCTTCACCAACATGTATAACATGTCTGTGTCCCTCTAGTCCTTCACCAACATTTATAACATATCTGTCTCCTGTCCTTCTGGTCCTTCACCAGCATTTATAACATGTATGTGGCTCTCTGGTCCTTCACCAGCATGTATAACATGTCTGTGTTCCTCTAGTCCTTCACCAACATTTATAACATGTCTGTCTCCTGTCCCTCTGGTCCTTCACCAACATTTATAGCATGTCTGTCTCCCGTCCCTCTGGTCCTTCACCAGCATTTATAACATATCTGTCTCCTGTCCCTCTGGTCCTTCACCAACATTTATAACATGTCTGTGTTCCTCTAGTCCTTCACCAACATTTATAACATGTCTGTCTCCTGTCCCTCTGGTCCTTCACCAACATTTATAGCATGTCTGTCTCCTGTCCCTCTGGTCCTTCACCAACATTTATAACATGTATGTCTCCTGTCCCTCTGGTCCATCACCAACATTTATACATGTCTGTCTCCTGTCCCTCTGGTCCTGCACCAACATTTATAGCATGCCATGGTCCTGTGCTTCTGAGTCCTTCACCGTCATTGAGTATAACATTTTAGTGTCCTTTCCCTCTGAGTCCTTTACTGGTATTTATAACATGTCTGTGTCCCTCTGGTCCTAAACCAGCATGTATAACATGACTGTGTCCCTCTGGTCCTTCACCGGCATTTATAACATGTCTGTCTCCTATCCCTCTGGTCCATCACCAACATGTATAACATGTCTGTCTCCTATCCCTCTGGTCCATCACCAACATGTATAACATGTCTGTCTCCTGTCCCTCTGGTCCATCACCAACATGTATAACATGTCTGTCTCCTATCCCTCTGGTCCTTCACCAGCATTTATAACATGTCTGCATCCCTCTAGTCCATCACCAGGATTTATAACATGTCAGTGTCCCTCTGATCCATCACCAACATTTATAACATGTCTGTCTCCTATCCCTCTGGTCCATCACCAACATGTATAACATGTCTGTCTCCTGTCCCTCTGGTCCTTCACCAGCATTTATAACATGTCTGTCTCCTGTCCCTCTGGTCCTTCACCAGCATTTATAACATGTCTGTGTCCCTCTGGTCCTTCACCAACATTTATAACATGTCTGTGTCCCTCTGGTCCATCACCAACATTTAAAACATGTCTGTGTCCCTCTGGTCCTTCACCAGCATGTATAACATGTCTGTGTCCCTCTAGTCCTTCACCAACATGTCTGTGTCCCTCTGGTCCTTCACCAGCATGTATAACATGACTGTGTCCCTCTGGTCCTTCACCAGCATGTATAACATGACTGTGTCCCACTAGTCCTTCACAATAATTTATAACATGTCTGTGTCCCTCTAGTCCTTCACCAACATGTATAACATGTCTGTGTCCCTCTGGTTCTTCACCAACATTTACAACATGTCTGTGTCCCTCTGGTCCTTCACCAGCATTTATAACATGTCTGTCTCCTGTCCCTCTGATCCTTCACCAACATTTATAACATGTCTGTGTCCCACTGGTCCATCAACAACATTTATAACATGTCTGTGTCCCTCTGGTCCTTCACCAGCATTTATAGCCTGTATGTCCCCTGACCCTCTGTGTCTTCACCAACATGTATAACATGTCTGTGTCCCTCTAGTCCTTCACCAACATTTATAACATATCTGTCTCCTGTCCTTCTGGTCCTTCACCAGCATTTATAACATGTCTGTGTCCCTCTGGTTCTTCACCAACATTTACAACATGTCTGTGTCCCTCTGGTCCTTCACCAGCATTTATAACATGTCTGTCTCCTGTCCCTCTGGTCCATCACCAACATTTATAACATGTCTGTCTCCTGTCCCTCTGGTCCATCACCAACATTTATAACATGTCTGTGTCCCTCTGGTCCTTCACCAGCATTTATAACATGTCTGTGTCCCTCTGGTCCATCACCAACATGTATAACATGTCTGTCTCCTGTCCCTCTGGTCCATTACCAACATTTATAACATGTCTGTGTCCCTCTGGTCCTTCACCAGCATTTATAACATGTCTGTGTCCCTCTGGTCCTTCACCATCATTTATAGCATGTCTGTCTCCTATCCATCTGGTCCATCACCAACATGTATAACATGTCTGTCTCCTGTCCCTCTGGTCCATCACCAAAATGTATAACATGTCTGTCTCCTATCCCTCTGGTCCATCACCAACATGTATAACATGTCTGTCTCCTGTACACTCTGGTCCATCACCAACATGTATAACATGTCTGTCTCCTATCCCTCTGGTCCATCACCAACATGTATAACATGTCTGTTTCCTATCCTCTGGTCCATCACCAACATCTATAACATGTCTGTCTCCTATCCCTCTGGTCCATCACCAACATGTATAACATATCTTACTCTTGTCCCTCTGGTCCATCACCAACATGTATAACATGTCTGTCTCCTATCCCTCTGGTCCATCACCAACATGTATAACATGTCTGTCTCCTATCCCTCTGGTCCATCACCAACATGTATAACATGTCTGTCTCCTGTCCCTCTGGTCCATCACCAACATGTATAACATGTCTGTCTCCTGTCCCTCTGGTCCATCACCAACATTTATAACATGTCTGTCTCCTATCCCTCTGGTCCATCACCAACATGTATAACATGTCTGTCTCCTATCCCTCTGGTCCATCACCAACATGTATAACATGTCTGTCTCCTATCCCTCTGGTCCATCACCAACATGTATAACATGTCTGTCTCCTGTCCCTCTGGTCCATCACCAACATGTATAACATGTCTGTCTCCTATCCCTCTGGTCCTTCACCAGCATTTATAACATGTCTGCGTCCCTCTAGTCCATCACCAGGATTTATAACATGTCAGTGTCCCTCTGATCCATCACCAACATTTATAACATGTCTGTCTCCTATCCCTCTGGTCCATCACCAACATGTATAACATGTCTGTCTCCTGTCCCTCTGGTCCTTCACCAGCATTTATAACATGTCTGTCTCCTGTCCCTCTGGTCCTTCACCAGCATTTATAACATGTCTGTGTCCCTCTGGTCCTTCACCAACATTTATAACATGTCTGTGTCCCTCTGGTCCTTCACCAGCATGTATAACATGACTGTGTCCCTCTGGTACTTCACAATAATTTATAACATGTCTGTGTCCCTCTGGTCCTTCACCAACATGTATAACATGTATGTGTCCCTCTGGTTCTTCACCAACATTTACAACATGTCTGTGTCCCTCTGGTCCTTCACCAGCATTTATAACATGTCTGTCTCCTGTCCCTCTGGTCCTTCACCAACATTTATAACATGTCTGTGTCCCTCTGGTCCATCACCAACATTTATAACATGTCTGTGTCCCTCTGGTCCTTCACCAGCATGTATAACATGTCTGTGTCCCTCTAGTCCTTCACCAACATGTCTGTGTCCCTCTGGTCCTTCACCAGCATGTATAACATGACTGTGTCCCTCTGGTCCTTCACCAGCATGTATAACATGACTGTGTCCCACTAGTCCTTCACAATAATTTATAACATGTCTGTGTCCCTCTAGTCCTTCACCAACATGTATAACATGTCTGTGTCCCTCTGGTTCTTCACCAACATTTACAACATGTCTGTGTCCCTCTGGTCCTTCACCAGCATTTATAACATGTCTGTCTCCTGTCCCTCTGATCCTTCACCAACATTTATAACATGTCTGTGTCCCACTGGTCCATCAACAACATTTATAACATGTCTGTGTCCCTCTGGTCCTTCACCAGCATTTATAGCCTGTATGTCCCCTGACCCTCTGTGTCTTCACCAACATGTATAACATGTCTGTGTCCCTCTAGTCCTTCACCAACATTTATAACATATCTGTCTCCTGTCCTTCTGGTCCTTCACCAGCATTTATAACATGTCTGTGTCCCTCTGGTTCTTCACCAACATTTACAACATGTCTGTGTCCTCTGGTCCTTCACCAGCATTTATAACATGTCTGTCTCCTGTCCCTCTGGTCCATCACCAACATTTATAACATGTCTGTCTCCTGTCCCTCTGGTCCATCACCAACATTTATAACATGTCTGTGTCCCTCTGGTCCTTCACCAGCATTTATAACATGTCTGTGTCCTCTGGTCCATCACCAACATGTATAACATGTCTGTCTCCTGTCCCTCTGGTCCATTACCAACATTTATAACATGTCTGTGTCCCTCTGGTCCTTCACCAGCATTTATAACATGTCTGTGTCCCTCTGGTCCTTCACCATCATTTATAGCATGTCTGTCTCCTATCCATCTGGTCCATCACCAACATGTATAACATGTCTGTCTCCTGTCCCTCTGGTCCATCACCAAAATGTATAACATGTCTGTCTCCTATCCCTCTGGTCCATCACCAACATGTATAACATGTCTGTCTCCTGTACACTCTGGTCCATCACCAACATGTATAACATGTCTGTCTCCTATCCCTCTGGTCCATCACCAACATGTATAACATGTCTGTTTCCTATCCCTCTGGTCCATCACCAACATCTATAACATGTCTGTCTCCTATCCCTCTGGTCCATCACCAACATGTATAACATATCTTACTCTTGTCCCTCTGGTCCATCACCAACATGTATAACATGTCTGTCTCCTATCCCTCTGGTCCATCACCAACATGTATAACATGTCTGTCTCCTATCCCTCTGGTCCATCACCAACATGTATAACATGTCTGTCTCCTGTCCCTCTGGTCCATCACCAACATGTATAACATGTCTGTCTCCTGTCCCTCTGGTCCATCACCAACATTTATAACATGTCTGTCTCCTATCCCTCTGGTCCATCACCAACATGTATAACATGTCTGTCTCCTATCCCTCTGGTCCATCACCAACATGTATAACATGTCTGTCTCCTATCCCTCTGGTCCATCACCAACATGTATAACATGTCTGTCTCCTGTCCCTCTGGTCCATCACCAACATGTATAACATGTCTGTCTCCTATCCCTCTGGTCCTTCACCAGCATTTATAACATGTCTGCGTCCCTCTAGTCCATCACCAGGATTTATAACATGTCAGTGTCCCTCTGATCCATCACCAACATTTATAACATGTCTGTCTCCTATCCCTCTGGTCCATCACCAACATGTATAACATGTCTGTCTCCTGTCCCTCTGGTCCTTCACCAGCATTTATAACATGTCTGTCTCCTGTCCCTCTGGTCCTTCACCAGCATTTATAACATGTCTGTGTCCCTCTGGTCCTTCACCAACATTTATAACATGTCTGTGTCCCTCTGGTCCTTCACCAGCATGTATAACATGACTGTGTCCCTCTGGTACTTCACAATAATTTATAACATGTCTGTGTCCCTCTGGTCCTTCACCAACATGTATAACATGTATGTGTCCCTCTGGTTCTTCACCAACATTTACAACATGTCTGTGTCCCTCTGGTCCTTCACCAGCATTTATAACATGTCTGTCTCCTGTCCCTCTGGTCCTTCACCAACATTTATAACATGTCTGTGTCCCTCTGGTCCATCACCAACATTTAAAACATGTCTGTGTCCCTCTGGTCCTTCACCAGCATGTATAACATGTCTGTGTCCCTCTAGTCCTTCACCAACATTTATAACATGTCTGTGTCCCTCTGGTCCTTCACCAGCATGTATAACATGACTGTGTCCCTCTGGTCCTTCACCAGCATGTATAACATGACTGTGTCCCACTAGTCCTTCACAATAATTTATAACATGTCTGTGTCCCTCTAGTCCTTCACCAACATGTATAACATGTCTGTGTCCCTCTGGTCCTTCACCAACATTTACAACATGTCTGTGTCCCTCTGGTGCTTCACCAGCATTTATAACATGTCTGTCTCCTGTCCCTCTGATCATTCACCAACATTTATAACATGTCTGTGTCCCACTGGTCCATCAACAACATTTATAACATGTCTGTGTCCCTCTGGTCCTTCACCAGCATTTATAGCCTGTATGTCCCCTGACCCTCTGTGTCTTCACCAACATGTATAACATGTCTGTGTCCCTCTAGTCCTTCACCAACATTTATAACATATATGTCTCCTGTCCTTCTGGTCCTTCACCAGCATTTATAACATGTATGTGGCTCTCTGGTCCTTCACCAGCATGTATAACATGTCTGTGTTCCTCTAGTCCTTCACCAACATTTATAACATGTCTGTCTCCTGTCCCTCTGGTCCTTCACCAACATTTATAGCATGTCTGTCTCCCGTCCCTCTGGTCCTTCACCAGCATTTATAACATATCTGTCTCCTGTCCCTCTGGTCCTTCACCAACATTTATAACATGTCTGTGTTCCTCTAGTCCTTCACCAACATTTATAACATGTCTGTCTCCTGTCCCTCTGGTCCTTCACCAACATTTATAGCATGTCTGTCTCCTGTCCCTCTGGTCCTTCACCAACATTTATAACATGTATGTCTCCTGTCCCTCTGGTCCATCACCAACATTTATACATGTCTGTCTCCTGTCCCTCTGGTCCTGCACCAACATTTATAGCATGCCATGGTCCTGTCCTTCTGAGTCCTTCACCGTCATTGAGTATAACATTTTAGTGTCCTTTCCCTCTGAGTCCTTTACTGGTATTTATAACATGTCTGTGTCCCTCTGGTCCTAAACCAGCATGTATAACATGACTGTGTCCCTCTGGTCCTTCACCGGCATTTATAACATGTCTGTCTCCTATCCCTCTGGTCCATCACCAACATGTATAACATGTCTGTCTCCTATCCCTCTGGTCCATCACCAACATGTATAACATGTCTGTCTCCTGTCCTCTGGTCCATCACCAACATGTATAACATGTCTGTCTCCTATCCCTCTGGTCCTTCACCAGCATTTATAACATGTCTGCATCCCTCTAGTCCATCACCAGGATTTATAACATGTCAGTGTCCCTCTGATCCATCACCAACATTTATAACATGTCTGTCTCCTATCCCTCTGGTCCATCACCAACATGTATAACATGTCTGTCTCCTGTCCCTCTGGTCCTTCACCAGCATTTATAACATGTCTGTCTCCTGTCCCTCTGGTCCTTCACCAGCATTTATAACATGTCTGTGTCCCTCTGGTCCTTCACCAACATTTATAACATGTCTGTGTCCCTCTGGTCCATCACCAACATTTAAAACATGTCTGTGTCCCTCTGGTCCTTCACCAGCATGTATAACATGTCTGTGTCCCTCTACTTCTTCACCAACATGTCTGTGTCCCTCTGGTCCTTCACCAGCATGTATAACATGACTGTGTCCCTCTGGTCCTTCACCAGCATGTATAACATGACTGTGTCCCACTAGTCCTTCACAATAATTTATAACATGTCTGTGTCCCTCTAGTCCTTCACCAACATGTATAACATGTCTGTGTCCCTCTGGTTCTTCACCAACATTTACAACATGTCTGTGTCCCTCTGGTCCTTCACCAGCATTTATAACATGTCTGTCTCCTGTCCCTCTGATCCTTCACCAACATTTATAACATGTCTGTGTCCCACTGGTCCATCAACAACATTTATAACATGTCTGTGTCCCTCTGGTCCTTCACCAGCATTTATAGCCTGTATGTCCCCTGACCCTCTGTGTCTTCACCAACATGTATAACATGTCTGTGTCCCTCTAGTCCTTCACCAACATTTATAACATATCTGTCTCCTGTCCTTCTGGTCCTTCACCAGCATTTATAACATGTATGTGGCTCTCTGGTCCTTCACCAGCATGTATAACATGTCTGTGTTCCTCTAGTCCTTCACCAACATTTATAACATGTCTGTCTCCTGTCCCTCTGGTCCTTCACCAACATTTATAGCATGTCTGTCTCCCGTCCCTCTGGTACTTCACCAGCATTTATAACATATCTGTGTTCCTCTAGTCCTTCACCAACATTTATAACATGTCTGTCTCCCGTCCCTCTGGTCCTTCACCAGCATTTATAGCATGTCTGTCTCCTGTCCCTCTGGTCCTTCACCAACATTTATAACATGTCTGTCTCCTGTCCCTCTGGTCCATCACCAACATTTATACATGTCTGTCTCCTGTCCCTCTGGTCCTGCACCAACATTTATAGCATGCCATGGTCCTGTCCTTCTGAGTCCTTCACCGTCATTGAGTATAACATTTTAGTGTCCTTTCCCTCTGAGTCCTTTACTGGTATTTATAACATGTCTGTGTCCCTCTGGTCCTAAACCAGCATGTATAACATGACTGTGTCCCTCTGGTCCTTCACCGGCATTCATAACATGTCTGTGTTCCTCTAGTCCTTCACCAGCATGTATAACATGACTGTGTCCCTCTGGTACTTCACAATAATTTATAACATGACTGTGTCCCTCTGGTCCTTCACCAGCATGTATAACATGACTGTGTCCCTCTGGTACTTCACCGGCATTTATAACATGTCTGTGTCCCTCTAGTCCTTCACCAGCATGTATAACATGACTGTGTCCCTCTGGTACTTCACAATAATTTATAACATGTCTGTGTCCCTCTGGTCCTTCACCAACATGTATAACATGTATGTGTCCCTCTGGTTCTTCACCAACATTTATAGCATGCCATGGTCCTGTCCTTCTGAGTCCTTCACCGTCATTGAGTATAACATTTTAGTGTCCTTTCCCTCTGAGTCCTTTACTGGTATTTATAACATGTCTGTGTCCCTCTGGTCCTAAACCAGCATGTATAACATGACTGTGTCCCTCTGGTACTTCACCGGCATTTATAACATATCTGTGTCCCTCTAGTCCTTCACCAGCATTTATAACATGTCTGTGTCCCTCTGGTCCTTCACCACCATTTATAACATGTCTGTCTCCTGTCCCTCTTGTTCTTCACAATTATTTATAACATGTATGTGTCCCTCTGGTTCTTCACCAACATTTACAACATGTCTGTGTCCCTCTGGTCCTTCACCAGCATTTATAACATGTCTGTCTCCCGTCCCTCTGGTCCTTCACCAACATTTATAACATGTCTGTCTCCTGTCCCTCTGGACCTTCACCAGCATTTATAACATATCTGTCTCCTGTCCCTCTGGTCCTTCACCAACATTTATAACATGTCTGTGTTCCTCTAGTCCTTCACCAACATTAATAACATGTCTGTCTCCTGTCCCTCTGGTCCTTCACCAACATTTATAACATGTCTGTCTCCCGTCCCTCTGGTCCTTCACCAGCATTTATAACATATCTGTCTCCTGTCCCTCTGGTCCTTCACCAACATTTATAACATGTCTGTGTTCCTCTAGTCCTTCACCAACATTTATAACATGTCTGTCTCCTGTCCCTCTGGTTCTTCACCAACATTTATAGCATGTCTGTCTCCTGTCCCTCTGGTCCTTCACCAACATTTATAACATGTCTGTCTCCTGTCCCTCTGGTCCTTCACCAACATTTATAACATGTCTGTCTCCTGTCCCTCTGGTCCTTCACCAACATTTATAGCATGTCTGGCTCCTGTCCCTCTGGTCCATCACCAACATTTATAACATGTCTGTCTCCTGTGCCTCTGGTCCATCACCAACATTTATACATGTATGTCTCCTGTCCCTCTGGTCCTGCACCAACATTTATAGCATGCCATGGTCCTGTCCTTCTGAGTCCTTCACCGTCATTGACTATATCATTTTAGTGTCCTTTCCCTCTGAGTCCTTCACTGGTATTTATAACATGTCAGTGTCCTGTCCCTCTGAGTCCTTCACCAGCATTTATAACATGTCTGTGTCCCTCTGGAACTTCACCAGCATGTATAACATGACTGTGTCCCTCTGCTACTTCACAATAATTTATAACATGTCTGTGTCCCTCTGGTCCTTCACCAACATGTATAACATGTATGTGTCCCTCTGGTTCTTCACCAACATTTACAACATGTCTGTGTCCCTCTGGTCCTTCACCAGCATTTATAACATGTCTGTCTCCTGTCCCTCTGGTCCTTCACCAACATTTATAACATGTCTGTGTCCCTCTGGTCCATCACCAACATGTATAACATGTCTGTCTCCTGTGCCTCTGGTCCATCACCAACATTTATACATGTATGTCTCCTGTCCCTCTGGTCCTGCACCAACATTTATAGCATGCCATGGTCCTGTCCTTCTGAGTCATTCACCGTCATTGAGTATATCATTTTAGTGTCCTTTCCCTCTGAGTCCTTCACTGGTATTTATAACATGTCAGTGTCCTGTCCCTCTGAGTCCTTCACCAGCATTTATAACATGTCTGTGTCCCTCTGGTCCTTCACCAACATTTATAACATGTCTGTGTCCCTCTGGAACTTCACCAGCATGTATAACATGACTGTGTCCCTCTGGTACTTCACAATAATTTATAACATGTCTGTGTCCCTCTGGTCCTTCACCAACATGTATAACATGTATGTGTCCCTCTGGTTCTTCACCAACATTTACAACATATCTGTGTCCCTCTGGTCCTTCACCAGCATTTATAACATGTCTGTCTCCTGTCCCTCTGGTCCTTCACCAACATTTATAACATGTCTGTGTCCCTCTGGTCCATCACCAACATTTATAACATGTCTGTATCCCTCTGGTCCTTCACCAGCATGTATAACATGACTGTGTCCCTCTGGTCCTTCACAAGCATTTATAACATGTCTGTGTCCCTCTGGTCCTTCACCAGCATTTATAACATGTCTGTCTCCTGTCCCTCTGGTCCTTCACCAACATTTATAACATGTCTGTGTCCCTCTGGTCCATCACCAACATTTATAACATGTCTGTGTCCCTCTGGTCCTTCACCAGCATGTATGACATGACTGTGTCCCTCTGGTCCTTCACCAGCATTTATAACATGTCTGTGTCCCTCTGGTCCTTCACCAACATGTATAACATGACTGTGTCCCACTAGTACTTCACAATAATTTATAACATGTCTGTCTCCTGTCCCTCTGGTCCTTCACCAACATTTATAACATGTCTGTGTCCCTCTGGTCCATCACCAACATTTATAACATGTCTGTCTCCTGTGCCTCTGGTCCATCACCAACATTTATACATGTATGTCTCCTGTCCCTCTGGTCCTGCACCAACATTTATAGCATGCCATGGTCCTGTCCTTCTGAGTCATTCACCGTCATTGAGTATATCATTTTAGTGTCCTTTCCCTCTGAGTCCTTCACTGGTATTTATAACATGTCAGTGTCCTGTCCCTCTGAGTCCTTCACCAGCATTTATAACATGTCTGTGTCCCTCTGGTCCTTCACCAACATTTATAACATGTCTGTGTCCCTCTGGAACTTCACCAGCATGTATAACATGACTGTGTCCCTCTGGTACTTCACAATAATTTATAACATGTCTGTGTCCCTCTGGTCCTTCACCAACATGTATAACATGTATGTGTCCCTCTGGTTCTTCACCAACATTTACAACATATCTGTGTCCCTCTGGTCCTTCACCAGCATTTATAACATGTCTGTCTCCTGTCCCTCTGGTCCTTCACCAACATTTATAACATGTCTGTGTCCCTCTGGTCCATCACCAACATTTATAACATGTCTGTATCCCTCTGGTCCTTCACCAGCATGTATAACATGACTGTGTCCCTCTGGTCCTTCACAAGCATTTATAACATGTCTGTGTCCCTCTGGTCCTTCACCAGCATTTATAACATGTCTGTCTCCTGTCCCTCTGGTCCTTCACCAACATTTATAACATGTCTGTGTCCCTCTGGTCCATCACCAACATTTATAACATGTCTGTGTCCCTCTGGTCCTTCACCAGCATGTATGACATGACTGTGTCCCTCTGGTCCTTCACCAGCATTTATAACATGTCTGTGTCCCTCTGGTCCTTCACCAACATGTATAACATGACTGTGTCCCACTAGTACTTCACAATAATTTATAACATGTCTGTGTCCCTCTGGTCCTTCACCAACATGTATAACATGTCTGTGTCCCTCTAGTCCTTCACCAACATTTATAACATATCTGTCTCCTGTCCCTCTGGTCCTTCACCAGCATTTATAACATGTATGTGTCCCTCTGGTCGTTCACCAGCATGTATAACATGTCTGTGTCCCTCTAGTCCTTCACCAACATTTATAACATATCTGTCTCCTGTCCCTCTGGTCCTTCACCAACATGTATAACATGTATGTGTCCCTCTGGTCCTTCACCAGCATTTATAACATGTATGTGTCCCTCTGGTCCTTCACCAGCATTTATAACATGTATGTGTCCCTCTGGTCCTTCACCAGCATGTATAACATGTCTGTGTCCCTCTGGTCCTTCACCAGCATGTATAACATGTCTGTCTCCTGTCCCTCTGGTCCCTCACCAACATCTATAACATGTATGTGTCCCTCTGGACCTTCACCAGCATGTATAACATGTCTGTCTCCTGTCCCTCTGGTCCTTCACCAACATGTATAACATGTATGTGTCCCTCTGGTCCTTCACCAGCATTTATAGCATGTATGTCTCCTGACCCTCTGTGTCTTCACCAACATGTATAACATGTCTCTGTCCCTCTGGTCCTTCACCAGCATGTATAACATGTCTGTGTCCCTCTAGTCCTTCACCAACATTTATAACATATCTGTCTCCTGTCCCTCTGGTCCTTCACCAGCATGTATAACATGTATGTGTCCCTCTGGTCCTTCACCAGCATGTACAACATGACTGTGTCCCTCTGGTCCTTCACCAGCATGTATAACATGACTGTGTCCCTCTGGTCCTTCACCGGCATTTATAACATGTCTGTGTCCCTCTAGTCCTTCTCCAGCATTTATAACATGTCTGTGTCCCTCTGGTCCTTCACCACCATTTATAACATGTCCGTATCCTGTCCCTCTTTCTTCACAATTATTTATAACATGTATGAATCCCTCTGGTTCTTCACCAACATTTACAACATGTCTGTGTCCCTCTGGTCCTTCACCAGCATTTATAACATGTCTGTCTCCTATCCCTCTGGTCCTTCACCAACATTTATAACATGTCTGTCTCCTGTCCCTCTGGTCCATCACCAACATTTATAACATGTCTGTCTCCTGTGCCTCTGGTCCATCACCAACATTTATACATGTCTGTCTCCTGTCCCTCTGGTCCTGCACCAACATTTATAGCATGCCATGGTCCTGTCCTTCTGAGTCCTTCACCGTCATTGAGTATAACATTTTAGTGTCCTTTCCCTCTGAGTCCTTTACTGGTATTTATAACATGTCTGTGTCCCTCTGGTCCTAAATCAGCATGTATAACATGACTGTGTCCCTCTGGTACTTCACAATAATTTATAACATGTCCGTCTCCTGTCCCTCTTGTTCTTCACAATTAATTATAACATGTATGTGTCCCTCTGGTCCTTCACCAACATGTATAACATGTCTGTGTCCCTCTGGTCCTTCACCAGCATGTATAACATGATTGTGTCCCTCTGGTCCTTCACCGGCATTTATAACATGTCTGTGTCCCTCTAGTCCTTCACCAGCATTTATAACATGTCTGTGTCCCTCTGGTCCTTCACCACCATTTATAACATGTCCGTCTCCTGTCCCTCTTGTTCTTCACAATTAATTATAACATGTATGTGTCCCTCTGGTCCTTCACCAACATGTATAACATGTCTGTGTCCCTCTGGTTCTTCACCAGCATTTACAACATGTCTGTGTCCCTCTCGTCCTTCACCAGCATTTATAACATGTCTGTGTCCCTCTGGTACTTCACCAGCATTTATAACATGTCTGTCTCCTGTCCCTCTGGTCCTTCACCAACATTTATAACATGTCTGTCTCCTGTCCCTCTGGTCCTTCACCAACATTTATAACATGTCTGTGTTCCTCTAGTCCTTCACCAACATTTATAACATGTCTGTCTCCTGTCCCTCTGGTCCTTCACCAACATTTATAGCATGTCTGTCTCCTGTCCCTCTGGTCCTTCACCAACATTTATAACATGTCTGTCTCCTGTGCCTCTGGTCCATCACCAACATTTATACATGTCTGTCTCCTGTCCCTCAGGTCCTGCACCAACATTTATAGCATGCCATGGTCCTTTGCTTCTGAGTCCTTCACCTTCATTGAGTATAACATTTTAGTGTCCTTTCCCTCTGAGTCCTTTACTGGTATTTATAACATGTCAGTGTCCCTCTGGTACTTCACCACCATTTACAACATGTCTGTCTCCTGTCCCTCTGGTCCTTCACCAACATTTATAGCATGTCTGTCTCCTGTCCCTCTGGTCCTTCACCAACATTTACAACATGTCTGTGTCCCTCTGGTCCTTCATCAGCATTTATAACATGTCTGTGTCCCTCTGGTACTTCACCACCATTTATAACATGTCTGTCTCCTGTCCCTCTGGTCCTTCACCACCATGTATAACATGTATGTGTCCCTCTGGTACTTCACCAGCATTTATAACATGTCTGTCTCCTGTCCCTCTGGTCCTTCACCAACATTTATAACATGTCTGTCTCCTGTCCCTCTGGTCCTTCACCAACATTTATAACATGTCTGTGTTCCTCTAGTCCTTCACCAACATTTATAACATGTCTGTCTCCTGTCCCTCTGGTCCTTCACCAACATTTATAGCATATCTGTCTCCTGTCCCTCTGGTCCTTCACCAACATTTATAACATGTCTGTCTCCTGTCCCTCTGGTCCATCACCAACATTTATAACATGTCTGTCTCCTGTGCCTCTGGTCCATCACCAACATTTATACATGTCTGTCTCCTGTCCCTCTGGTCCTGCACCAACATTTATAGCATGCCATGGTCCTGTTCTTCTGAGTCCTTCACCGTCATTGAGTATAACATTTTAGTGTCCTTTCCCTCTGAGTCATTCACTGGTATTTATAACATGTCAGTGTCCTGTCCCTCTGAGTCCTTCACCAGCATTTATAACATGTATGTGTCCCTCTGGTCCTTCACCAACATTTATAACATGTCTGTGTCCCTCTGGTCCTTCACCAACATGTATAACATGTATGTGTCCCTCTGGTTCTTCACCAACATTTACAACATGTCTGTGTCCCTCTGGTCCTTCACCAGCATTTATAACATATCTGTCTCCTGTCCCTCTGGTCCTTCACCAATATTTATAACTTGTCTGTGTCCCTCTGGTCCATCACCAACATTTATAACATGTCTGTGTCCCTCTGGTCCTTCACCAGCATGTATAACATGACTGTGTCCCTCTGGTCCTTCACCAGCATTTATAACATGTCTGTGTCCCTCTGGTCCTTCCCCAGCATTTATAACATGTCTGTCTCCTGTCCCTCTGGTCCTTCACCAACATTTATAACATGTCTGTGTCCCTCTGGTCCATCACCAACATTTATAACATATCTGTCTCCTGTCCCTCTGGTCCTTCACCAACATGTATAACATGTATGTGTCCCTCTGGTCCTTCACCAGCATTTATAACATGTATGTGTCCCTCTGGTCCTTCACCAGCATTTATAACATGTATGTGTCCCTCTGGTCCTTCACCAGCATGTATAACATGTCTGTGTCCCTCTAGTCCTTCACCAACATTTATAACATATCTGTCTCCTGTCCCTCTGGGCCTTCGCCAACATGTATAACATGTCTGTGTCCCTCTGGTCCTTCACCAACATTTATAACATATCTGTCTCCTGTCCCTCTGGTACTTCACCAGCATTTATAACATGTATGTGTCCCTCTGGTCCTTCACCAGCATGTATAACATGTCTGTCTCCTGTCCCTCTGGTCCTTCACCAACATGTATAACATGTATGTGTCCCTCTGGTCCTTCACCAGCATGTATAACATGTCTGTCTCCTGTCCCTCTGGTCCTTCACCAACATGTATAACATGTATGTGTCCCTCTGGTCCTTCAACAGCATTTATAGCATGTATGTCTCCTGACCCTCTGTGTCTTCACCAACATGTATAACATGTCTGTGTCCCTCTGGTCCTTCACCAGCATGTATAACATGTCTGTGTCCTCCTAGTCCTTCACCAACATTTATAACATATCTGTCTCCTGTCCCTCTGGTCCTTCACCAGCATGTATAACATGTATGTGTCCCTCTGGTCCTTCACCAGCATGTACAACATGACTGTGTCCCTCTGGTCCTTCACCAGCATGTATAACATGACTGTGTCCCTCTGGTCCTTCACCGGCATTTATAACATGTCTGTGTCCCTCTAGTCCTTCACCAGCATTTATAACATGTCTGAGTCCCTCTGGTCCTTCACCACCATTTATAACATGTCCGTCTCCTGTCCCTCTTGTTCTTCACAATTATTTATAACATGTATGAATCCCTCTGGTTCTTCACCAGCATTTATAACATGTCTGTCTCCTGTCCCTCTGGTACTTCACCAACATTTATAACATGTCTGTCTCCTGTCCCTCTGGTCCATCACCAACATTTATAACATGTCTGTCTCCTGTGCCTCTGGTCCATCACCAACATTTATACATGTCTGTCTCCTGTCCCTCTGGTCCTGCACCAACATTTATAGCATGCCATGGTCCTGTCCTTCTGAGTCCTTCACCGTCATTGAGTATAACATTTTAGTGTCCTTTCCCTCTGAGTCCTTTACTGGTATTTATAACATGTCTGTGTCCCTCTGGTCCTAAACCAGCATGTATAACATGACTGTGTCCCTCTGGTACTTCACAATAATTTATAACATGAATGTGTCCCTCTGGTCCTTCACCAGCATGTATAACATGACTGTGTCCTTCTGGTCCTTCACCGGCATTTATAACATGTCTGTGTCCCTCTAGTCCTTCACCAGCATTTATAACATGTCTGTGTCCCTCTGGTCCTTCACCACCATTTATAACATGTCCGTGTCCTGTCCCTCTTGTTCTTCACAATTAATTATAACATGTATGTGTCCCTCTGGTCCTTCACCAACATTTACAACATGTATGTGTCCCTCTGATCCTTCACCAGCATGTATAACATGTCTGTGTCCCTCTGGTTCTTCACCAACATTTACAACATGTCTGTGTCCCTCTGATCCTTCACCAACATTTATAACATGTCTGTGTCCCTCTGGTCCTTCACTAGCATGTATAACATGACTGTGTCCCTCTGGTCCTTCACCAGCATTTATAACATGTCTGTGTCCCTCTGGTCCTTCACCAACATGTATAACATGACTGTGTCCCACTAGTACTTCACAATAATTTATAACATGTCTGTGTCCCTCTGGTCCTTCACCAACATGTATAACATGTATGTGTCCCTCTGGTTCTTCACCAACATTTACAACATGTCTGTGTCCCTCTGATCCTTCACCAACATTTATAACATGTCTGTGTCCCTCTGGTCCATCAACAACATTTATAACATGTCTGTCTCCTGACCCTCTGTGTCTTCACCAACATGTATAACATGTCTGTGTCCCTCTAGTCCTTCACCAACATTTATAACATATCTGTCTCCTGTCCCTCTGGTCCTTCACCAGCATTTATAACATGTATGTGTCCCTCTGGTCCTTCACCAGCATGTATAACATGTCTGTGTCCCTCTAGTCCTTCACCAACATTTATAACATATCTGTCACCTGTCCCTCTGGTCCTTCACCAACATGTATAACATGTATGTGTCCCTCTGGTTCTTCACCAGCATTTATAACATGTATGTGTCCCTCTGGTCCTTCACCAGCATTTATAACATGTATGTGTCCCTCTGGTCCTTCACCAGCATGTATAACATGTCTGTGTCCCTCTAGTCCTTCACCAACATGTATAACATGTATGTGTCCCTCTGGTCCTTCACCAGCATGTATAACATGTCTGTCTCCTGTCCCTCTGGTCCTTCACCAACATGTATAACATGTATGTGTCCCTCTGGTCCTTCACCAGCATTTATAGCATGTATGTCTCCTGACCCTCTGTGTCTTCACCAACATGTATAACATGTATGTGGCCCTCTGGTCCTTCACCAGCATGTATAACATGTCTGTGTCCCTCTAGTCCTTCACCAACATTTATAACATATCTGTCTCCTGTCCCTCTGGTCCTTCACCAGCATGTATAACATGTATGTGTCCCTCTGGTCCTTCACCAGCATGTACAACATGACTGTGTCCCTCTGGTCCTTCACCAGCATGTATAACATGACTGTGTCCCTCTGGTCCTTCACCAGCATTTATAGCATGTATGTCTCCTGTCCCTCTGGTCCTTCACCAACATGTATAACATGTATGTGTCCCTCTGGTTCTTCACCAGCATTTATAACATGTATGTGTCCCTCTGGTCCTTCACCAGCATTTATAACATGTATGTGTCCCTCTGGTCCTTCACCAGCATGTATAACATGTCTGTGTCCCTCTAGTCCTTCACCAGCATTTATAACATGTATGTGTCCCTCTGGTCCTTCACCAGCATGTATAACATGTCTGTCTCCTGTCCCTCTGGTCCTTCACCAACATGTATAACATGTATGTGTCCCTCTGGTCCTTCACCAGCATGTATAACATGTCTGTCTCCTGTCCCTCTGGTCCTTCACCAACATGTATAACATGTATGTGTCCCTCTGGTCCTTCACCAGCATTTATAGCATGTATGTCTCCTGACCCTCTGTGTCTTCACCAACATGTATAACATGTATGTGGCCCTCTGGTCCTTCACCAGCATGTATAACATGTCTGTGTCCCTCTAGTCCTTCACCAACATTTATAACATATCTGTCTCCTGTCCCTCTGGTCCTTCACCAGCATGTATAACATGTATGTGTCCCTCTGGTCCTTCACCAGCATGTACAACATGACTGTGTCCCTCTGGTCCTTCACCAGCATGTATAACATGACTGTGTCCCTCTGGTCCTTCACCGGCATTTATAACATGTCTGTGTCCCTCTAGTCCTTCACCAGCATTTATAACATGTCTGTGTCCCTCTGGTCCTTCACCACCATTTATAACAAGTCCGTCTCCTGTCCCTCTTGTTCTTCACAATTATTTATAACATGTATGAATCCCTCTGGTTCTTCACCAACATTTACAACATGTCTGTGTCCCTCTGATCCTTCACCAACATTTATAACATGTCTGTGTCCCTCTGGTCCTTCACCAGCATGTATAACATGACTGTGTCCCTCTGGTCCTTCACCAGCATTTATAACATGTCTGTCTCCTATCCCTCTGGTCCTTCACCAACATTTATAACATGTCTGTCTCCTGTCCCTCTGGTCCATCACCAACATTTATAACATGTCTGTCTCCTGTGCCTCTGGTCCATCACCAACATTTATACATGTCTGTCTCCTGTCCCTCTGGTCCTGCACCAACATTTATAGCATGCCATGGTCCTGTCCTTCTGAGTCCTTCACCGTCATTGAGTATAACATTTTAGTGTCCTTTCCCTCTGAGTCCTTTACTGGTATTTATAACATGTCTGTGTCCCTCTGGTCCTAAATCAGCATGTATAACATGACTGTGTCCCTCTGGTACTTCACAATAATTTATAACATGAATGTGTCCCTCTGGTCCTTCACCAGCATGTATAACATGATTGTCTCCCTCTGGTCCTTCACCGGCATTTATAACATGTCTGTGTCCCTCTAGTCCTTCACCAGCATTTATAACATGTCTGTGTCCCTCTGGTCCTTCACCACCATTTATAACATGTCCGTCTCCTGTCCCTCTTGTTCTTCACAATTCATTATAACATGTCTGTGTCCCTCTGGTTCTTCACCAGCATTTACAACATGTCTGTGTCCCTCTCGTCCTTCACCAGCATTTATAACATGTCTGTGTCCCTCTGGTACTTCACCAGCATTTATAACATGTCTGTCTCCTGTCCCTCTGGTCCTTCACCAACATTTATAACATGTCTGTCTCCTGTCCCTCTGGTCCTTCACCAACATTTATAACATGTCTGTGTTCTTCTAGTCCTTCACCAACATTTATAACATGTCTGTCTCCTGTCCCTCTGGTCCTTCACCAACATTTATAACATGTCTGTGTTCCTCTAGTCCTTCACCAACATTTTTAACATGTCTGTCTCCTGTCCCTCTGGTCCTTCACCAACATTTATAGCATGTCTGTCTCCTGTCCCTCTGGTCCTTCACCAACATTTATAACATGTCTGTCTCCTGTGCCTCTGGTCCATCACCAACATTTATACATGTCTGTCTCCTGTCCCTCAGGTCCTGCACCAACATTTATAGCATGCCATGGTCCTGTGCTTCTGAGTCCTTCACCGTCATTGAGTATAACATTTTAGTGTCCTTTCCCTCTGAGTCAATCACTGGTATTTATAACATGTCAGTGTCCCTCTGGTACTTCACCACCATTTATAACATGTCTGTCTCCTGTCCCTCTGGTCCTTCACCAACATTTATAGCATGTCTGTCTCCTGTCCCTCTGGTCCTTCACCAACATTTACAACATGTCTGTGTCCATCTGGGGTTTCACCAGCATTTATAACATGTCTGTGTCCCTCTGGTACTTCACCACCATTTATAACATGTCTGTCTCCTGTCCCTCTGGTCCTTCATCACCATGTATAACATGTCTGTGTCCCTCTGGTACTTCACCAGCATTTATAACATGTCTGTATCCTGTCCCTCTGGTCCTTCACCAACATTTATAACATGTCTGTCTCCTGTCCCTCTGGTCCTTCACCAACATTTATAACATGTATGTGTCCCTCTGGTCCTTCACCAGCATGTATGACATGTCTGTCTCCTGTCCCTCTGGTGCTTCACCAACATGTATAACATGTCTGTGTCCCTCTGGTCCTTCACCAACATTTATAACATATCTGTCTCCTGTCCCTCTGGTCCTTCACCAGCATTTATAACATGTATGTGTCCCTCTGGGCCTTTACCAGCATGTATAACATGTCTGTATCCTGTCCCTCTGGTCCTTCACCAACATTTATAGCATGTATGTCTCCTGACCCTCTGTGTCTTCACCAACATGTATAACATGTCTGTGTCCCTCTAGTCCTTCACCAACATTTATAACATATCTGTCTCCTGTCCCTCTGGTCCTTCGCCAACATGTATAACATGTCTGTGTCCCTCTGGTCCTTCACCAACATTTATAACATATCTGTCTCCTGTCCCTCTGGTCCTTCACCAGCATTTATAACATGTATGTGTCCCTCTGGGCCTTCACCAGCATGTATAACATGTCTGTATCCTGTCCCTCTGGTCCTTCACCAACATGTATAACATGTATGTGTCCCTCTGGTCCTTCACCAGCATTTATAGCATGTATGTCTCCTGACCCTCTGTGTCTTCACCAACATGTATAACATGTCTGTGTCCCTCTAGTCCTTCACCAACATTTATAACATATCTGTCTCCTGTCCCTCTGGTCCTTCACTAGCATGTATAACATGTATGTGTCCCTCTGGTCCTTCACCAGCATTTATAACATGTATGTGTCCCTCTGGTCCTTCACCAGCATTTATAGCATGTATGTCTCCTGACCCTCTGTGTCTTCACCAACATGTATAACATGTCTGTGTCCCTCTAGTCCTTCACCAACATTTATACATGTCTGTCTCCTGTCCCTCTGGTCCTGCACCAACATTTATAGCATGTCATGGTCCTGTCCTTCTGAGTCCTTCACCGTCATTGAGTATAACATTTTAGTGTCCTTTCCCTCTGAGTCCTTCACTGGTATTTATAACATGTCAGTGTCCTGTCCCTCTGAGTCCTTCACCAACATTTATAACATGCCTGTGTCCTGTCCCTCAGAGTCATTTAACATTATTAACTATAACACGTCAGTGTCCTGTCCCTCTGAGTCATTTATTAACTATAACACGTCAGTGTCCTGTCCCTCTGAGTCCTTTACCATTATTAACTATAACACGTCTGTGTCCTGTCCCTCTGAGTCCTTTACCATTATTAACTATAACACGTCAGTGTCCTGTTCCTCTGAGTCCTTCACCATTATTAACTATAACACGTCAGTGTCCTGTCCCTCTGAGTCCTTTATTAACTATAACAGGTCAGTATCCTGTCCCTCTGAGTCCTTTATTAACTATAACACGTCAGTGTCCTGTCCCTCTGAGTCCTTTACCATTATTAACTATAACACGTCAGTGTCCTGTCCCTCTGAGTCCTTTGCCGTTATTAACTATAACACGTCTGTGTCCTGTCCCTCTGAGTCCTTTATTAACTATAACACGTCAGTGTCCTGTCCCTCTGAGTCCTTTATTAACTATAATACATCAGTGTCCTGTCCCTCTGAGTCCTTTATTAACTATAACACGTCAGTGTCCTGTCCCTCTGAGTCCTTTACCATTATTAACTATAACACGTCAGTGTCCTGTCCCTCTGTGTCCTTTACCGTTATTAACTATGACACGTCTGTGTCCTGTCCCTCTGAGTCCTTTACCGTTATTAACTATAACACGTCAGTGTCCTGTCCTTCTGAGTCCTTTACCATTATTAACTATAACACGTCAGTGTCCTGTCCCTCTGAGTCCTTTACCATTATTAACTATAACACGTCTGTGTCCTGTTCCTCTGAGTCCTTTACCATTATTAACTATAACACGTCAGTGTCCTGTTCCTTTGAGTCCTTCACCAACATTTATAACATGTCTGTGTCCTCTCCCTCTGAGTCCTTTACCATTATTAACTATAACATGTCTGTGTCCTGTCCCTCTGAGTCCTTTACCATTATTAACTATAACACGTCAGTGTCCTGTTCCTCTGAGTCCTTTACCATTATTAACTATAACACGTCTGTGTCCTGTTCCTCTGAGTCCTTTGCCATTATTAACTATAACACGTCAGTGTCCTGTTCCTCTGAGTCCTTCACCATTATTAACTATAACACGTCAGTGTCCTGTCCCTCTGAGTCCTTTATTAACTATAACACGTCAGTGTCCTGTCCCTCTGAGTCATTTACCATTATTAACTATAACACGTCAGTATCCTGTCCCTCTGAGTCCTTTACCATTATTAACTATAACACGTCAGTGTCCTGTCCCTCTGAGTCCTTTGCCGTTATTAACTATAACACGTCTGTGTCCTGTCCCTCTGAGTCCTTTATTAACTATAACACGTCAGTGTCCTGTCCCTCTGAGTCCTTTATTAACTATAATACATCAGTGTCCTGTCCCTCTGAGTCCTTTATTAACTATAACACGTCAGTGTCCTGTCCCTCTGAGTCCTTTACCATTATTAACTATAACACGTCAGTGTCCTGTCCCTCTGTGTCCTTTACCGTTATTAACTATGACACGTCTGTGTCCTGTCCCTCTGAGTCCTTTACCGTTATTAACTATAACACGTCAGTGTCCTGTCCTTCTGAGTCCTTTCCATTTTACTATAACACGTCAGTGTCCTGTCCCTCTGAGTCCTTTACCATTATTAACTATAACACGTCTGTGTCCTGTTCCTCTGAGTCCTTTACCATTATTAACTATAACACGTCAGTGTCCTGTTCCTTTGAGTCCTTCACCAACATTTATAACATGTCTGTGTCCTCTCCCTCTGAGTCCTTTACCATTATTAACTATAACATGTCTGTGTCCTGTCCCTCTGAGTCCTTTACCATTATTAACTATAACACGTCAGTGTCCTGTTCCTCTGGGTCCTTTACCATTATTAACTATAACACGTCTGTGTCCTGTTCCTCTGAGTCCTTTGCCATTATTAACTATAACACGTCAGTGTCCTGTTCCTCTGAGTCCTTCACCATTATTAACTATAACACGTCAGTGTCCTGTCCCTCTGAGTCCTTTATTAACTATAACACGTCAGTGTCCTGTCCCTCTGAGTCATTTACCATTATTAACTATAACACGTCAGTATCCTGTCCCTCTGAGTCCTTTACCATTATTAACTATAACACGTCAGTGTCCTGTCCCTCTGAGTCCTTTGCCGTTATTAACTATAACACGTCTGTGTCCTGTCCCTCTGAGTCCTTTATTAACTATAACACGTCAGTGTCCTGTCCCTCTGAGTCCTTTATTAACTATAATACATCAGTGTCCTGTCCCTCTGAGTCCTTTATTAACTATAACACGTCAGTGTCCTGTCCCTCTGAGTCCTTTACCATTATTAACTATAACACGTCAGTGTCCTGTCCCTCTGTGTCCTTTACCGTTATTAACTATGACACGTCTGTGTCCTGTCCCTCTGAGTCCTTTACCGTTATTAACTATAACACGTCAGTGTCCTGTCCTTCTGAGTACTTTACCATTATTAACTATAACACGTCAGTGTCCTGTCCCTCTGAGTCCTTTACCATTATTAACTATAACACGTCTGTGTCCTGTTCCTCTGAGTCCTTTACCATTATTAACTATAACACGTCAGTGTCCTGTTCCTTTGAGTCCTTCACCAACATTTATAACATGTCTGTGTCCTCTCCCTCTGAGTCCTTTACCATTATTAACTATAACATGTCTGTGTCCTGTCCCTCTGAGTCCTTTACCATTATTAACTATAACACGTCAGTGTCCTGTTCCTCTGAGTCCTTTACCATTATTAACTATAACACGTCTGTGTCCTGTTCCTCTGAGTCCTTTGCCATTATTAACTATAACACGTCAGTGTCCTGTTCCTCTGAGTCCTTCACCATTATTAACTATAACACGTCAGTGTCCTGTCCCTCTGAGTCCTTTATTAACTATAACACGTCAGTGTCCTGTCCCTCTGAGTCATTTACCATTATTAACTATAACACGTCAGTATCCTGTCCCTCTGAGTCCTTTACCATTATTAACTATAACATGTCTGTGTCCTGTCCCTCTGAGTCCTTTACCATTATTAACTATAACACGTCAGTGTCCTGTCCCTCTGAGTCCTTTACCATTATTAACTATAACACGTCAGTGTCCTGTCCCTCTGAGTCCTTTACCATTATTAACTATAACACGTCAGTGTCCTGTCCCTCTGAGTCCTTTATTAACTACAACACGTCAGTGTCCTGTCCCTCTGAGTCCTTCACCATTATTAACTATAACACGTCACTGTCCTGTCCCTCTGAGTCCTTCACCATTATTAACTATAACATGTCTGTGTCCTGTCCCTCTGAGTCCTTTACCATTATTAACTATAACACGTCTGTGTCCTGTCCCTCTGAGTCCACCATTATTAACTATTTCACGTCAGTGTCCTGTCCCTCTGAGTCCTTTACCATTATTAACTATAACAAGTCAGTGTCCTGTCCCTCTGAGTCCTTTATTCACTATAACACGTCAGTGTCCTGTCCCTCTGAGTCCTTTACCATTATTAACTATAACACGTCAGTGTCCTGTCCCTCTGAGTCCTTTACCATTATTAACTATAACACGTCAGTGTCCTGTTCCTCTGAGTCCTTTATTAACTATAACACGTCAGTGTCCTGTCCCTCTGAGTCCTTTACCATTATTAACTATAACACGTCAGTGTCCTGTCCCTCTGAGTCCTTTGCCGTTATTAACTATAACACGTCTGTGTCCTGTCCCTCTGAGTCCTTTATTAACTATAACACGCGTGTCAGTGTCCTGTCCCTCTGAGTCCTTTATTAACTATAATACATCAGTGTCCTGTCCCTCTGAGTCCTTTATTAACTATAACACGTCAGTGTCCTGTCCCTCTGAGTCCTTTACCATTATTAACTATAACACGTCAGTGTCCTGTCCCTCTGTGTCCTTTACCGTTATTAACTATGACACGTCTGTGTCCTGTCCCTCTGAGTCCTTTACCGTTATTAACTATAACACGTCAGTGTCCTGTCCTTCTGAGTCCTTTACCATTATTAACTATAACACGTCAGTGTCCTGTCCCTCTGAGTCCTTTACCATTATTAACTATAACACGTCTGTGTCCTGTTCCTCTGAGTCCTTTACCATTATTAACTATAACACGTCAGTGTCCTGTTCCTTTGAGTCCTTCACCAACATTTATAACATGTCTGTGTCCTCTCCCTCTGAGTCCTTTACCATTATTAACTATAACATGTCTGTGTCCTGTCCCTCTGAGTCCTTTACCATTATTAACTATAACACGTCAGTGTCCTGTTCCTCTGAGTCCTTTACCATTATTAACTATAACACGTCTGTGTCCTGTTCCTCTGAGTCCTTTGCCATTATTAACTATAACACGTCAGTGTCCTGTTCCTCTGAGTCCTTCACCATTATTAACTATAACACGTCAGTGTCCTGTCCCTCTGAGTCCTTTATTAACTATAACACGTCAGTGTCCTGTCCCTCTGAGTCATTTACCATTATTAACTATAACACGTCAGTATCCTGTCCCTCTGAGTCCTTTACCATTATTAACTATAACATGTCTGTGTCCTGTCCCTCTGAGTCCTTTACCATTATTAACTATAACACGTCAGTGTCCTGTCCCTCTGAGTCCTTTACCATTATTAACTATAACACGTCAGTGTCCTGTCCCTCTGAGTCCTTTACCATTATTAACTATAACACGTCAGTGTCCTGTCCCTCTGAGTCCTTTATTAACTACAACACGTCAGTGTCCTGTCCCTCTGAGTCCTTCACCATTATTAACTATAACACGTCACTGTCCTGTCCCTCTGAGTCCTTCACCATTATTAACTATAACATGTCTGTGTCCTGTCCCTCTGAGTCCTTTACCATTATTAACTATAACACGTCTGTGTCCTGTCCCTCTGAGTCCACCATTATTAACTATTTCACGTCAGTGTCCTGTCCCTCTGAGTCCTTTACCATTATTAACTATAACAAGTCAGTGTCCTGTCCCTCTGAGTCCTTTATTCACTATAACACGTCAGTGTCCTGTCCCTCTGAGTCCTTTACCATTATTAACTATAACACGTCAGTGTCCTGTCCCTCTGAGTCCTTTACCATTATTAACTATAACACGTCAGTGTCCTGTTCCTCTGAGTCCATTATTAACTATAACAGGTCAGTATCCTGTCCCTCTGAGTCCTTTACCATTATTAACTATAACACGTCAGTGTCCTGTCCATATGAGTCCTTTACCATTACTAACTATAACACGTCAGTGTCCTGTCCCTCTGAGTCCTTTACCATTATTAACTGTAACACGTCAGTGTCCTCTCCCTCTGATTCCTTTATTAACTATAACACGTCAGTGTCCTGTCCCTCTGAGTCCTTTATTAACTATAACACGTCAGTGTCCTGTCCCTCTGAGTCCTTTACCATTATTAACTATAACACGTCAGTGTCCTGTCCCTCTGAGTCCTTTACCATTATTAACTATAACACGTCAGTGTCCTGTCCCTCTGAGTCCTTTACCGTTATTAACTATAACACGTCTGTGTCCTGTCCCTCTGAGTGCTTTATTAACTATAACACGTCAGTGTCCTGTCCCTCTGAGTCCTTTATTAACTATAATACATCAGTGTCCTGTCCCTCTGAGTCCTTTATTAACTATAACACATCAGTGTCCTGTCCCTCTGAGTCCTTTACCATTATTAACTATAACACGTCAGTGTCCTGTCCCTCTGAGTCCTTTACCGTTATTAACTATAACACGTCTGTGTCCTGTCCCTCTGAGTCCTTTACCGTTATTAACTATAACACGTCAGTGTCCTGTCCTTCTGAGTCCTTTACCATTATTAACTATAACACGTCAGTGTCCTGTCCCTCTGAGTCCTTTACCATTATTAACTATAACACGTCTGTGTCCTGTTCCTCTGAGTCCTTTACCATTATTAACTATAACACGTCAGTGTCCTGTTCCTTTGAGTCCTTCACCAACATTTATAACATGTCTGTGTCCTCTCCCTCTGAGTCCTTTACCATTATTAACTATAACATGTCTGTGTCCTGTCCCTCTGAGTCCTTTACCATTATTAACTATAACACGTCAGTGTCCTGTTCCTCTGAGTCCTTTACCATTATTAACTATAACACGTCTGTGTCCTGTTCCTCTGAGTCCTTTGCCATTATTAACTATAACACGTCAGTGTCCTGTTCCTCTGAGTCCTTCCCCATTATTAACTATAACACGTCAGTGTCCTGTCCCTCTGAGTCCTTTGCCGTTATTAACTATAACACGTCTGTGTCCTGTCCCTCTGAGTCCTTTATTAACTATAACACGTCAGTGTCCTGTCCCTCTGAGTCCTTTATTAACTATAATACATCAGTGTCCTGTCCCTCTGAGTCCTTTATTAACTATAACACGTCAGTGTCCTGTCCCTCTGAGTCCTTTACCATTATTAACTATAACACGTCAGTGTCCTGTCCCTCTGTGTCCTTTACCGTTATTAACTATGACACGTCTGTGTCCTGTCCCTCTGAGTCCTTTACCGTTATTAACTATAACACGTCAGTGTCCTGTCCTTCTGAGTCCTTTACCATTATTAACTATAACACGTCAGTGTCCTGTCCCTCTGAGTCCTTTACCATTATTAACTATAACACGTCTGTGTCCTGTTCCTCTGAGTCCTTTACCATTATTAACTATAACACGTCAGTGTCCTGTCCCTCTGAGTCCTTTACCATTATTAACTATAACACGTCTGTATCCTGTTCCTCTGAGTCCTTTACCATTATTAACTATAACACGTCAGTGTCCTGTTCCTTTGAGTCCTTCACCAACATTTATAACATGTCTGTGTCCTCTCCCTCTGAGTCCTTTACCATTATTAACTATAACATGTCTGTGTCCTGTCCCTCTGAGTCCTTTACCATTATTAACTATAACACGTCAGTGTCCTGTTCCTCTGAGTCCTTTACCATTATTAACTATAACACGTCTGTGTCCTGTTCCTCTGAGTCCTTTGCCATTATTAACTATAACACGTCAGTGTCCTGTTCCTCTGAGTCCTTCACCATTATTAACTATAACACGTCAGTGTCCTGTCCCTCTGAGTCCTTTACCATTATTAACTATAACACGTCAGTGTCCTGTCCCTCTGTGTCCTTTACCGTTATTAACTATGACACGTCTGTGTCCTGTCCCTCTGAGTCCTTTACCGTTATTAACTATAACACGTCAGTGTCCTGTCCTTCTGAGTCCTTTACCATTATTAACTATAACACGTCAGTGTCCTGTCCCTCTGAGTCCTTTACCATTATTAACTATAACACGTCTGTGTCCTGTTCCTCTGAGTCCTTTACCATTATTAACTATAACACGTCAGTGTCCTGTTCCTTTGAGTCCTTCACCAACATTTATAACATGTCTGTGTCCTCTCCCTCTGAGTCCTTTACCATTATTAACTATAACATGTCTGTGTCCTGTCCCTCTGAGTCCTTTACCATTATTAACTATAACACGTCAGTGTCCTGTTCCTCTGAGTCCTTTACCATTATTAACTATAACACGTCTGTGTCCTGTTCCTCTGAGTCCTTTGCCATTATTAACTATAACACGTCAGTGTCCTGTTCCTCTGAGTCCTTCACCATTATTAACTATAACACGTCAGTGTCCTGTCCCTCTGAGTCCTTTATTAACTATAACACGTCAGTGTCCTGTCCCTCTGAGTCATTTACCATTATTAACTATAACACGTCAGTATCCTGTCCCTCTGAGTCCTTTACCATTATTAACTATAACATGTCTGTGTCCTGTCCCTCTGAGTCCTTTACCATTATTAACTATAACACGTCAGTGTCCTGTCCCTCTGAGTCCTTTACCATTATTAACTATAACACGTCAGTGTCCTGTCCCTCTGAGTCCTTTACCATTATTAACTATAACACGTCAGTGTCCTGTCCCTCTGAGTCCTTTATTAACTACAACACGTCAGTGTCCTGTCCCTCTGAGTCCTTCACCATTATTAACTATAACACGTCACTGTCCTGTCCCTCTGAGTCCTTCACCATTATTAACTATAACATGTCTGTGTCCTGTCCCTCTGAGTCCTTTACCATTATTAACTATAACACGTCTGTGTCCTGTCCCTCTGAGTCCACCATTATTAACTATTTCACGTCAGTGTCCTGTCCCTCTGAGTCCTTTACCATTATTAACTATAACAAGTCAGTGTCCTGTCCCTCTGAGTCCTTTATTCACTATAACACGTCAGTGTCCTGTCCCTCTGAGTCCTTTACCATTATTAACTATAACACGTCAGTGTCCTGTCCCTCTGAGTCCTTTACCATTATTAACTATAACACGTCAGTGTCCTGTTCCTCTGAGTCCTTTATTAACTATAACACGTCAGTGTCCTGTCCCTCTGAGTCCTTTACCATTATTAACTATAACACGTCAGTGTCCTGTCCCTCTGAGTCCTTTGCCGTTATTAACTATAACACGTCTGTGTCCTGTCCCTCTGAGTCCTTTATTAACTATAACACGTCAGTGTCCTGTCCCTCTGAGTCCTTTATTAACTATAATACATCAGTGTCCTGTCCCTCTGAGTCCTTTATTAACTATAACACGTCAGTGTCCTGTCCCTCTGAGTCCTTTACCATTATTAACTATAACACGTCAGTGTCCTGTCCCTCTGAGTCCTTTACCGTTATTAACTATAACACGTCAGTGTCCTGTCCCTCTGAGTCCTTTACCGTTATTAACTATAACACGTCAGTGTCCTGTCCTCTGAGTCCTTTACCATTATTAACTATAACACGTCAGTGTCCTGTCCCTCTGAGTCCTTTACCATTATTAACTATAACACGTCTGTGTCCTGTTCCTCTGAGTCCTTTACCATTATTAACTATAACACGTCAGTGTCCTGTTCCTTTGAGTCCTTCACCAACATTTATAACATGTCTGTGTCCTCTCCCTCTGAGTCCTTTACCATTATTAACTATAACATGTCTGTGTCCTGTCCCTCTGAGTCCTTTACCATTATTAACTATAACACGTCAGTGTCCTGTTCCTCTGAGTCCTTTACCATTATTAACTATAACACGTCTGTGTCCTGTTCCTCTGAGTCCTTCACCATTATTAACTATAACACGTCAGTGTCCTGTTCCTCTGAGTCCTTCACCATTATTAACTATAACACGTCAGTGTCCTGTCCTCTGAGTCCTTTATTAACTATAACACGTCAGTGTCCTGTCCCTCTGAGTCATTTACCATTATTAACTATAACACGTCAGTATCCTGTCCCTCTGAGTCCTTTACCATTATTAACTATAACATGTCTGTGTCCTGTCCCTCTGAGTCCTTTACCATTATTAACTATAACACGTCAGTGTCCTGTCCCTCTGAGTCCTTTACCATTATTAACTATAACACGTCAGTGTCCTGTCCCTCTGAGTCCTTTACCATTATTAACTATAACACGTCAGTGTCCTGTCCCTCTGAGTCCTTTATTAACTACAACACGTCAGTGTCCTGTCCCTCTGAGTCCTTCACCATTATTAACTATAACACGTCACTGTCCTGTCCCTCTGAGTCCTTCACCATTATTAACTATAACATGTCTGTGTCCTGTCCCTCTGAGTCCTTTACCATTATTAACTATAACACGTCTGTGTCCTGTCCCTCTGAGTCCACCATTATTAACTATTTCACGTCAGTGTCCTGTCCCTCTGAGTCCTTTACCATTATTAACTATAACAAGTCAGTGTCCTGTCCCTCTGAGTCCTTTATTCACTATAACACGTCAGTGTCCTGTCCCTCTGAGTCCTTTACCATTATTAACTATAACACGTCAGTGTCCTGTCCCTCTGAGTCCTTTACCATTATTAACTATAACACGTCAGTGTCCTGTTCCTCTGAGTCCTTTATTAACTATAACAGGTCAGTATCCTGTCCCTCTGAGTCCTTTACCATTATTAACTATAACACGTCAGTGTCCTGTCCATCTGAGTCCTTTACCATTACTAACTATAACACGTCAGTGTCCTGTCCCTCTGAGTCCTTTACCATTATTAACTGTAACACGTCAGTGTCCTGTCCCTCTGATTCCTTTATTAACTATAACACGTCAGTGTCCTGTCCCTCTGAGTCCTTTATTAACTATAACACGTCAGTGTCCTGTCCCTCTGAGTCCTTTACCATTATTAACTATAACACGTCAGTGTCCTGTCCCTCTGAGTCCTTTACCATTATTAACTATAACACGTCAGTGTCCTGTCCCTCTGAGTCCTTTACCGTTATTAACTATAACACGTCTGTGTCCTGTCCCTCTGAGTGCTTTATTAACTATAACACGTCAGTGTCCTGTCCCTCTGAGTCCTTTATTAACTATAATACATCAGTGTCCTGTCCCTCTGAGTCCTTTATTAACTATAACACATCAGTGTCCTGTCCCTCTGAGTCCTTTACCATTATTAACTATAACACGTCAGTGTCCTGTCCCTCTGAGTCCTTTACCGTTATTAACTATAACACGTCAGTGTCCTGTCCCTCTGAGTCCTTTACCAACATTTATTAACTATAACACGTCAGTGTCCTGTCCTTCTGAGTCCTTTACCATTATTAACTATAACACGTCAGTGTCCTGTCCCTCTGAGTCCTTTACCATTATTAACTATAACACGTCTGTGTCCTGTTCCTCTGAGTCCTTTACCATTATTAACTATAACACGTCAGTGTCCTGTTCCTCTGAGTCCTTCACCAACATTTATAACATGTCTGTGTCCTCTCCCTCTGAGTCCTTTACCATTATTAACTATAACATGTCTGTGTCCTGTCCCTCTGAGTCCTTTACCATTATTAACTATAACACGTCAGTGTCCTGTCCCTCTGAGTCCTTTACCATTATTAACTATAACACGTCTGTGTCCTGTTCCTCTGAGTCCTTTGCCATTATTAACTATAACACGTCAGTGTCCTGTTCCTCTGAGTCCTTCCCCATTATTAACTATAACACGTCAGTGTCCTGTCCCTCTGAGTCCTTTTTATTAACTATAACACGTCTGTGTCCTGTCCCTCTGAGTCCTTTATTAACTATAACACGTCAGTGTCCTGTCCCTCTGAGTCCTTTATTAACTATAATACATCAGTGTCCTGTCCCTCTGAGTCCTTTATTAACTATAACACGTCAGTGTCCTGTCCCTCTGAGTCCTTTACCATTATTAACTATAACACGTCAGTGTCCTGTCCCTCTGAGTCCTTTACCGTTATTAACTATGACACGTCTGTGTCCTGTCCCTCTGAGTCCTTTACCGTTATTAACTATAACACGTCAGTGTCCTGTCCTCTGAGTCCTTTACCATTATTAACTATAACACGTCAGTGTCCTGTCCCTCTGAGTCCTTTACCATTATTAACTATAACACGTCAGTGTCCTGTTCCTCTGAGTCCTTTACCATTATTAACTATAACACGTCTGTGTCCTGTCCCTCTGAGTCCTTTACCATTATTAACTATAACACGTCTGTGTCCTGTTCCTCTGAGTCCTTTACCATTATTAACTATAACACGTCAGTGTCCTGTTCCTCTGAGTCCTTCACCAACATTTATAACATGTCTGTGTCCTGTCCCTCTGAGTCCTTTACCATTATTAACTATAACATGTCTGTGTCCTGTCCCTCTGAGTCCTTTACCATTATTAACTATAACACGTCAGTGTCCTGTTCCTCTGAGTCCTTTACCATTATTAACTATAACACGTCTGTGTCCTGTTCCTCTGAGTCCTTTGCCATTATTAACTATAACACGTCAGTGTCCTGTTCCTCTGAGTCCTTCACCATTATTAACTATAACACGTCAGTGTCCTGTCCCTCTGAGTCCTTTACCATTATTAACTATAACACGTCAGTGTCCTGTCCCTCTGAGTCCTTTACCATTATTAACTATAACACGTCTGTGTCCTGTCCCTCTGAGTCCTTTACCATTATTAACTATAACACGTCAGTGTCCTGTCCCTCTGAGTCCTTTACCATTATTAACTATAACACGTCAGTGTCCTGTCCCTCTGAGTCCTTTACCATTATTAACTATAACACGTCTGTGTCCTGTCCTCTGAGTCCTTTACCATTATTAACTATAACACGTCAGTGTCCTGTTCCTCTGAGTCCTTCACCAACATTTATAACATGTCTGTGTCCTCTCCCTCTGAGTCCTTTACCATTATTAACTATAACATGTCTGTGTCCTGTCCCTCTGAGTCCTTTACCATTATTAACTATAACACGTCAGTGTCCTGTTCCTCTGAGTCCTTTACCATTATTAACTATAACACGTCTGTGTCCTGTTCCTCTGAGTCCTTCACCATTATTAACTATAACACGTCAGTGTCCTGTCCCTCTGAGTCCTTTATTAACTATAACACGTCAGTGTCCTGTCCCTCTGAGTCATTTACCATTATTAACTATAACACGTCAGTATCCTGTCCCTCTGAGTCCTTTACCATTATTAACTATAACATGTCAGTGTCCTGTCCCTCTGAGTCCTTTACCATTATTAACTATAACACGTCAGTGTCCTGTCCCTCTGAGTCCTTTACCATTATTAACTATAACACGTCAGTGTCCTGTCCCTCTGAGTCCTTTACCATTATTAACTATAACACGTCAGTGTCCTGTCCCTCTGAGTCCTTTATTAACTACAACACGTCAGTGTCCTGTCCCTCTGAGTCCTTCACCATTATTAACTATAACACGTCACTGTCCTGTCCCTCTGAGTCCTTCACCATTATTAACTATAACATGTCTGTGTCCTGTCCCTCTGAGTCCTTTACCATTATTAACTATAACACGTCTGTGTCCTGTCCCTCTGAGTCCACCATTATTAACTATTTCACGTCAGTGTCCTGTCCCTCTGAGTCCTTTACCATTATTAACTATAACAAGTCAGTGTCCTGTCCCTCTGAGTCCTTTATTCACTATAACACGTCAGTGTCCTGTCCCTCTGAGTCCTTTACCATTATTAACTATAACACGTCAGTGTCCTGTCCCTCTGAGTCCTTTACCATTATTAACTATAACACGTCAGTGTCCTGTTCCTCTGAGTCCTTTATTAACTATAACAGGTCAGTATCCTGTCCCTCTGAGTCCTTTACCATTATTAACTATAACACGTCAGTGTCCTGTCCATATGAGTCCTTTACCATTACTAACTATAACACGTCAGTGTCCTGTCCCTCTGAGTCCTTTACCATTATTAACTGTAACACGTCAGTGTCCTCTCCCTCTGATTCCTTTATTAACTATAACACGTCAGTGTCCTGTCCCTCTGAGTCCTTTATTAACTATAACACGTCAGTGTCCTGTCCCTCTGAGTCCTTTACCATTATTAACTATAACACGTCAGTGTCCTGTCCCTCTGAGTCCTTTACCATTATTAACTATAACACGTCAGTGTCCTGTCCCTCTGAGTCCTTTACCGTTATTAACTATAACACGTCTGTGTCCTGTCCCTCTGAGTGCTTTATTAACTATAACACGTCAGTGTCCTGTCCCTCTGAGTCCTTTATTAACTATAATACATCAGTGTCCTGTCCCTCTGAGTCCTTTATTAACTATAACACATCAGTGTCCTGTCCCTCTGAGTCCTTTACCATTATTAACTATAACACGTCAGTGTCCTGTCCCTCTGAGTCCTTTACCGTTATTAACTATAACACGTCTGTGTCCTGTCCCTCTGAGTCCTTTACCGTTATTAACTATAACACGTCAGTGTCCTGTCCTTCTGAGTCCTTTACCATTATTAACTATAACACGTCAGTGTCCTGTCCCTCTGAGTCCTTTACCATTATTAACTATAACACGTCTGTGTCCTGTTCCTCTGAGTCCTTTACCATTATTAACTATAACACGTCAGTGTCCTGTTCCTTTGAGTCCTTCACCAACATTTATAACATGTCTGTGTCCTCTCCCTCTGAGTCCTTTACCATTATTAACTATAACATGTCTGTGTCCTGTCCCTCTGAGTCCTTTACCATTATTAACTATAACACGTCAGTGTCCTGTTCCTCTGAGTCCTTTACCATTATTAACTATAACACGTCTGTGTCCTGTTCCTCTGAGTCCTTTGCCATTATTAACTATAACACGTCAGTGTCCTGTTCCTCTGAGTCCTTCCCCATTATTAACTATAACACGTCAGTGTCCTGTCCCTCTGAGTCCTTTATTAACTATAGCACGTCAGTATCCTGTCCCTCTGAGTCCTTTACCATTATTAACTATAACACGTCAGTGTCCTGTCCCTCTGAGTCCTTTACCGTTATTAACTATAACACGTCTGTGTCCTGTCCCTCTGAGTCCTTTATTAACTATAACACGTCAGAGTCCTGTCCCTCTGAGTCCTTTATTAACTATAATACATCAGTGTCCTGTCCCTCTGAGTCCTTTATTAACTATAACACGTCAGTGTCCTGTCCCTCTGAGTCCTTTACCATTATTAACTATAACACGTCAGTGTCCTGTCCCTCTGTGTCCTTTACCGTTATTAACTGTGACACGTCTGTGTCCTGTCCCTCTGAGTCCTTTACCGTTATTAACTATAACACGTCTGTGTCCTGTTCCTCTGAGTCCTTTACCATTATTAACTATAACACGTCAGTGTCCTGTCCCTCTGTGTCCTTTACCGTTATTAACTATGACACGTCTGTGTCCTGTCCCTCTGAGTCCTTTACCGTTATTAACTATAACAAGTCAGTGTCCTGTCCCTCTGAGTCCTTTATTCACTATAACACGTCAGTGTCCTGTCCCTCTGAGTCCTTTACCATTATTAACTATAACACGTCAGTGTCCTGTCCCTCTGAGTCCTTTACCATTATTAACTATAACACGTCAGTGTCCTGTTCCTTTGAGTCCTTCACCAACATTTATAACATGTCTGTGTCCTCTCCCTCTGAGTCCTTTACCATTATTAACTATAATACGTCAGTGTCCTGTCCATATGAGTCCTTTACCATTACTAACTATAACACGTCAGTGTCCTGTCCCTCTGAGTCCTTTACCATTATTAACTGTAACACGTCAGTGTCCTGTCCCTCTGATTCCTTTATTAACTATAACACGTCAGTGTCCTGTCCCTCTGAGTCCTTTATTAACTATAACACGTCAGTGTCCTGTCCCTCTGAGTCCTTTACCATTATTAACTATAACACGTCAGTGTCCTGTCCCTCTGAGTCCTTTACCATTATTAACTATAACACGTCAGTGTCCTGTCCCTCTGAGTCCTTTACCGTTATTAACTATAACACGTCTGTGTCCTGTCCCTCTGAGTGCTTTATTAACTATAACACGTCAGTGTCCTGTCCCTCTGAGTCCTTTATTAACTATAATACATCAGTGTCCTGTCCCTCTGAGTCCTTTATTAACTATAACACATCAGTGTCCTGTCCCTCTGAGTCCTTTACCATTATTAACTATAACACGTCAGTGTCCTGTCCCTCTGAGTCCTTTACCGTTATTAACTATAACACGTCTGTGTCCTGTCCCTCTGAGTCCTTTACCGTTATTAACTATGACACGTCTGTGTCCTGTCCCTCTGAGTCCTTTACCGTTATTAACTATAACAAGTCAGTGTCCTGTCCCTCTGAGTCCTTTATTCACTATAACACGTCAGTGTCCTGTCCCTCTGAGTCCTTTACCATTATTAACTATAACACGTCAGTGTCCTGTCCCTCTGAGTCCTTTACCATTATTAACTATAACACGTCTGTGTCCTGTTCCTCTGAGTCCTTTACCATTATTAACTATAACACGTCAGTGTCCTGTTCCTTTGAGTCCTTCACCAACATTTATAACATGTCTGTGTCCTCTCCCTCTGAGTCCTTTACCATTATTAACTATAACATGTCTGTGTCCTGTCCCTCTGAGTCCTTTACCATTATTAACTATAACACGTCAGTGTCCTGTTCCTCTGAGTCCTTTACCATTATTAACTATAACACGTCTGTGTCCTGTTCCTCTGAGTCCTTTGCCATTATTAACTATAACACGTCAGTGTCCTGTTCCTCTGAGTCCTTCACCATTATTAACTATAACACGTCAGTGTCCTGTCCCTCTGAGTCCTTTATTAACTATAGCACGTCAGTATCCTGTCCCTCTGAGTCCTTTACCATTATTAACTATAACATGTCTGTGTCCTGTCCCTCTGAGTCCTTTACCATTATTAACTATAACACGTCGGTGTCCTGTTCCTCTGAGTCCTTTACCATTATTAACTATAACACGTCAGTGTCCTGTCCCTCTGAGTCCTTTACCGTTATTAACTATAACACGTCTGTGTCCTGTCCCTCTGAGTCCTTTATTAACTATAACACGTCAGTGTCCTGTCCCTCTGAGTCCTTTATCAACTATAATACATCAGTGTCCTGTCCCTCTGAGTCCTTTATTAACTATAACACGTCAGTGTCCTGTCCCTCTGAGTCCTTTACCATTATTAACTATAACACGTCAGTGTCCTGTCCCTCTGTGTCCTTTACCGTTATTAACTATGACACGTCTGTGTCCTGTCCCTCTGAGTCCTTTACCGTTATTAACTATAACACGTCTGTGTCCTGTTCCTCTGAGTCCTTTACCATTATTAACTATAACACGTCAGTGTCCTGTTCCTTTGAGTCCTTCACCAACATTTATAAAATGTCTGTGTCCTCTCCCTCTGAGTCCTTTACCATTATTAACTATAACATGTCTGTGTCCTGTCCCTCTGAGTCCTTTACCATTATTAACTATAACACGTCAGTGTCCTGTTCCTCTGAGTCCTTTACCATTATTAACTATAACACGTCTGTGTCCTGTTCCTCTGAGTCCTTTGCGATTATTAACTATAACACGTCAGTGTCCTGTTCCTCTGAGTCCTTCACCATTATTAACTATAACACGTCAGTGTCCTGTCCCTCTGAGTCCTTTATTAACTATAACACGTCAGTGTCCTGTCCCTCTGAGTCATTTACCATTATTAACTATAACACGTCAGTATCCTGTCCCTCTGAGTCCTTTACCATTATTAACTATAACATGTCTGTGTCCTGTCCCTCTGAGTCCTTTACCATTATTAACTATAACACGTCAGTGTCCTGTCCCTCTGAGTCCTTTACCATTATTAACTATAACACGTCAGTGTCCTGTCCCTCTGAGTCCTTTATTAACTACAACACGTCAGTGTCCTGTCCCTCTGAGTCCTTCACCATTATTAACTATAACACGTCACTGTCCTGTCCCTCTGAGTCCTTCACCATTATTAACTATAACATGTCTGTGTCCTGTCCCTCTGAGTCCTTTACCATTATTAACTATAACACGTCTGTGTCCTGTCCCTCTGAGTCCACCATTATTAACTATTTCACGTCAGTGTCCTGTCCCTCTGAGTCCACCATTATTAACTATAACAAGTCAGTGTCCTGTCCCTCTGAGTCCTTTATTCACTATAACACGTCAGTGTCCTGTCCCTCTGAGTCCTTTACCATTATTAACTATAACACGTCAGTATCCTGTCCCTCTGAGTCCTTTACCATTATTAACTATAACACGTCAGTGTCCTGTTCCTCTGAGTCCTTTATTAACTATAACAGGTCAGTATCCTGTCCCTCTGAGTCCTTTACCATTATTAACTATAACACGTCAGTGTCCTGTCCCTCTGAGTCCTTTACCATTATTAACTATAACACGTCATTGTCCTGTCCCTCTGAGTCCTTTACCGTTATTAACTATAACACGTCTGTGTCCTGTCCCTCTGAGTCCTTTATTAACTATAACACGTCAGTGTCCTGTCCCTCTGAGTCCTTTATTAACTATAATACATCAGTGTCCTGTCCCTCTGAGTCCTTTATTAACTATAACACATCAGTGTCCTGTCCCTCTGAGTCCTTTACCATTATTAACTATAACACGTCAGTGTCCTGTCCCTCTGAGTCCTTTACCGTTATTAACTATAACACGTCTGTGTCCTGTCCCTCTGAGTCCTTTACCATTATTAACTATAACACGTCTGTGTCCTGTTTCTCTGAGTCCTTTACCATTATTAACTATAACACGTCAGTGTCCTGTTGCTTTGAGTCCTTCACCAACATTTATAACACGTCTGTGTCCTGTCCCTCTGAGTCCTTTATTAACTATAACACGTCAGTGTCCTGTCCCTCTGAGTCCTTTATCAACTATAATACATCAGTGTCCTGTCCCTCTGAGTCCTTTATTAACTATAACACGTCAGTGTCCTGTCCCTCTGTGTCCTTTACCGTTATTAACTATGACACGTCTGTGTCCTGTCCCTCTGAGTCCTTTACCGTTATTAACTATAACACGTCTGTGTCCTGTTCCTCTGAGTCCTTTACCATTATTAACTATAACACGTCAGTGTCCTGTTCCTTTGAGTCCTTCACCAACATTTATAAAATGTCTGTGTCCTCTCCCTCTGAGTCCTTTACCATTATTAACTATAACATGTCTGTGTCCTGTCCCTCTGAGTCCTTTACCATTATTAACTATAACACGTCAGTGTCCTGTTCCTCTGAGTCCTTTACCATTATTAACTATAACACGTCTGTGTCCTGTTCCTCTGAGTCCTTTGCGATTATTAACTATAACACGTCAGTGTCCTGTTCCTCTGAGTCCTTTGCGATTATTAACTATAACACGTCAGTGTCCTGTTCCTCTGAGTCCTTTACCATTATTAACTATAACACGTCTGTGTCCTGTTCCTCTGAGTCCTTTGCGATTATTAACTATAACACGTCAGTGTCCTGTTCCTCTGAGTCCTTCACCATTATTAACTATAACACGTCAGTGTCCTGTCCCTCTGAGTCCTTTATTAACTATAACACGTCAGTGTCCTGTCCCTCTGAGTCATTTACCATTATTAACTATAACACGTCAGTATCCTGTCCCTCTGAGTCCTTTACCATGATTAACTATAACATGTCTGTGTCCTGTCCCTCTGAGTCCTTTACCATTATTAACTATAACACGTCAGTGTCCTGTCCCTCTGAGTCCTTTACCATTATTAACCACGTCATTAACTATAACATGTCTGTGTCCTGTCCCTCTGAGTCCTTTACCATTATTAACTATAACACGTCACTGTCCTGTCCCTCTGAGTCCTTCACCATTATTAACTATAACATGTCTGTGTCCTGTCCCTCTGAGTCCTTTACCATTATTAACTATAACACGTCAGTGTCCTGTCCCTCTGAGTCCTTTATTAACTACAACACGTCAGTGTCCTGTCCCTCTGAGTCCTTCACCATTATTAACTATAACACGTCACTGTCCTGTCCCTCTGAGTCCTTCACCATTATTAACTATGACACGTCTGTGTCCTGTCCCTCTGAGTCCTTTACCGTTATTAACTATAACACGTCTGTGTCCTGTTCCTCTGAGTCCTTTACCATTATTAACTATAACACGTCAGTGTCCTGTTCCTTTGAGTCCTTCACCAACATTTATAAAATGTCTGTGTCCTCTCCCTCTGAGTCCTTTACCATTATTAACTATAACATGTCTGTGTCCTGTCCCTCTGAGTCCTTTACCATTATTAACTATAACACGTCAGTGTCCTGTTCCTCTGAGTCCTTTACCATTATTAACTATAACACGTCTGTGTCCTGTTCCTCTGAGTCCTTTGCGATTATTAACTATAACACGTCAGTGTCCTGTTCCTCTGAGTCCTTCACCATTATTAACTATAACACGTCAGTGTCCTGTCCCTCTGAGTCCTTTATTAACTATAACACGTCAGTGTCCTGTCCCTCTGAGTCATTTACCATTATTAACTATAACACGTCAGTATCCTGTCCCTCTGAGTCCTTTACCATGATTAACTATAACATGTCTGTGTCCTGTCCCTCTGAGTCCTTTACCATTATTAACTATAACACGTCAGTGTCCTGTCCCTCTGAGTCCTTTACCATTATTAACTATAACACGTCAGTGTCCTGTCCCTCTGAGTCCTTTATTAACTACAACACGTCAGTGTCCTGTCCCTCTGAGTCCTTCACCATTATTAACTATAACACGTCACTGTCCTGTCCCTCTGAGTCCTTCACCATTATTAACTATAACATGTCTGTGTCCTGTCCCTCTGAGTCCTTTACCATTATTAACTATAACACGTCTGTGTCCTGTCCCTCTGAGTCCACCATTATTAACTATTTCACGTCAGTGTCCTGTCCCTCTGAGTCCTTTACCATTATTAACTATAACAAGTCAGTGTCCTGTCCCTCTGAGTCCTTTATTCACTATAACACGTCAGTGTCCTGTCCCTCTGAGTCCTTTACCATTATTAACTATAACACGTCAGTGTCCTGTCCCTCTGAGTCCTTTACCATTATTAACTATAACACGTCAGTGTCCTGTTCCTCTGAGTCCTTTATTAACTATAACAGGTCAGTATCCTGTCCCTCTGAGTCCTTTACCATTATTAACTATAACACGTCAGTGTCCTGTCCATATGAGTCCTTTACCATTACTAACTATAACACGTCAGTGTCCTGTCCCTCTGAGTCCTTTACCATTATTAACTGTAACACGTCAGTGTCCTGTCCCTCTGATTCCTTTATTAACTATAACACGTCAGTGTCCTGTCCCTCTGAGTCCTTTATTAACTATAACACGTCAGTGTCCTGTCCCTCTGAGTCCTTTACCATTATTAACTATAACACGTCAGTGTCCTGTCCCTCTGAGTCCTTTACCATTATTAACTATAACACGTCAGTGTCCTGTCCCTCTGAGTCCTTTACCGTTATTAACTATAACACGTCTGTGTCCTGTCCCTCTGAGTCCTTTATTAACTATAACACGTCAGTGTCCTGTCCCTCTGAGTCCTTTATTAACTATAATACATCAGTGTCCTGTCCCTCTGAGTCCTTTATTAACTATAACACATCAGTGTCCTGTCCCTCTGAGTCCTTTACCATTATTAACTATAACACGTCAGTGTCCTGTCCCTCTGAGTCCTTTACCGTTATTAACTATAACACGTCTGTGTCCTGTCCCTCTGAGTCCTTTACCATTATTAACTATAACACGTCTGTGTCCTGTTCCTCTGAGTCCTTTACCATTATTAACTATAACACGTCAGTGTCCTGTTGCTTTGAGTCCTTCACCAACATTTATAACATGTCTGTGTCCTCTCCCTCTGAGTCCTTTACCATTATTAACTATAACATGTCTGTGTCCTGTCCCTCTGAGTCCTTTACCATTATTAACTATAACACGTCAGTGTCCTGTTCCTCTGAGTCCTTCACCATTATTAACTATAACACGTCAGTGTCCTGTCCCTCTGAGTCCTTTATTAACTATAACACGTCAGTATCCTGTCCCTCTGAGTCCTTTATCATTATTAACTATAACACGTCAGTGTCCTGTCCCTCTGAGTCCTTTACCATTATTAACTATAACACGCCAGTGTCCTGTCCTTCTGAGTCCTTTACCATTATTAACTATAACACGTCAGTGTCCTGTCCCTCTGAGTCCTTTATTAACTATAACACGTCAGTATCCTGTCCCTCTGAGTCCTTTATCATTATTAACTATAACACGTCAGTGTCCTGTCCCTCTGAGTCCTTTACCATTATTAACTATAACACGTCAGTGTCCTGCCCTCTGAGTCCTTTACCATTATTAACTATAACACGTCAGTGTCCTGTCCCTCTGAGTCCTTTATTAACTACAACACGTCAGTGTCCTGTCCCTCTGAGTCCTTCACCATTATTAACTATAACACGTCTGTGTCCTGTTCCTCTGAGTCCTTCACCATTATTAACTATTTCACGTCAGTGTCCTGTCCCTCTGAGTCCTTTACCATTATTAACTATAACAAGTCAGTGTCCTGTCCTCTGAGTCCTTTACCATTATTAACTATAACACGTCAGTGTCCTGTTCCTCTGAGTCCTTCACCATTATTAACTATAACACGTCAGTGTCCTGTCCCTCTGAGTCCTTTATTAACTATAACAGGTCAGTATCCTGTCCCTCTGAGTCCTTTACCATTATTAACTATAACACGTCTGTGTCCTGTTCCTCTGAGTCCTTTACCATTATTAACTATAACGCGTCAGTGTCCTGTCCCTCTGAGTCCTTTACCATTATTAACTATAACACGTCAGTGTCCTGTCCCTCTGAGTCCTTTACCATTATTAACTATAACACGTCAGTGTCCTTCCCTCTGAGTCCTTTATTAACTATAACACGTCAGTATCCTGTCCCTCTGAGTCCTTTATCATTATTAACTATAACACGTCAGTGTCCTGTTCCTCTGAATCCTTCACCATTATTAACTATAACACGTCAGTGTCCTGTCCCTCTGAGTCCTTTATTAACTATAACAGGTCAGTATCCTATCCCTCTGAGTCCTTTATTAACTATAACACGTCAGTGTCCTGTCCCTCTGAGTCCTTTACCATTATTAACTGTAACACGTCAGTGTCCTGTCCCTCTGAGTCCTTTATTAACTATAACACATCAGTGTCCTGTCCCTCTGAGTCATTTATTAACTATAACACGTCAGTGTCCTGTCCCTCTGAGTCCTTTACCATTATTAACTATAACACGTCAGTGTCCTGTCCCTCTGAGTCCTTTACCGTTATTAACTAGAACACGTCTGTGTCCTGTCCCTCTGAGTCCTTTATTAACTATAACACGTCAGTGTCCTGTCCCTCTGAGTCCTTTATTAACTATAATACATCAGTGTCCTGTCCCTCTGAGTCCTTTATTAACTATAACACATCAGTGTCCTGTCCCTCTGAATCCTTTACCATTATTAACTATAACACGTCAGTGTCCTGTCCCTCTGAGTCCTTTACCGTTATTAACTATAACACGTCTGTGTCCTGTCCCTCTGAGTCCTTTACCGTTATTAACTATAACACGTCAGTGTCCTGTCCCTCTGAGTCCTTTACCATTATTAACTATAACACGTCTGTGTCCTGTTCCTTTGAGTCCTTCACCAACATTTATAAAATGTCTGTGTCCTCTCCCTCTGAGTCCTTTACCATTATTAACTATAACATGTCTGTGTCCTGTCCCTCTGAGTCCTTTACCATTATTAACTATAACACGTCAGTGTCCTGTTCCTCTGAGTCCTTTACCATTATTAACTATAACACGTCTGTGTCCTGTTCCTCTGAGTCCTTTGCGATTATTAACTATAACACGTCAGTGTCCTGTTCCTCTGAGTCCTTCACCATTATTAACTATAACACGTCAGTGTCCTGTCCCTCTGAGTCCTTTATTAACTATAACACGTCAGTGTCCTGTCCCTCTGAGTCATTTACCATTATTAACTATAACACGTCAGTATCCTGTCCCTCTGAGTCCTTTACCATGATTAACTATAACATGTCTGTGTCCTGTCCCTCTGAGTCCTTTACCATTATTAACTATAACACGTCAGTGTCCTGTCCCTCTGAGTCCTTTACCATTATTAACTATAACACGTCAGTGTCCTGTCCCTCTGAGTCCTTTATTAACTACAACACGTCAGTGTCCTGTCCCTCTGAGTCCTTCACCATTATTAACTATAACACGTCACTGTCCTGTCCCTCTGAGTCCTTCACCATTATTAACTATAACATGTCTGTGTCCTGTCCCTCTGAGTCCTTTACCATTATTAACTATAACACGTCTGTGTCCTGTCCCTCTGAGTCCACCATTATTAACTATTTCACGTCAGTGTCCTGTCCCTCTGAGTCCTTTACCATTATTAACTATAACAAGTCAGTGTCCTGTCCCTCTGAGTCCTTTATTCACTATAACACGTCAGTGTCCTGTCCCTCTGAGTCCTTTACCATTATTAACTATAACACGTCAGTGTCCTGTCCCTCTGAGTCCTTTACCATTATTAACTATAACACGTCAGTGTCCTGTTCCTCTGAGTCCTTTATTAACTATAACAGGTCAGTATCCTGTCCCTCTGAGTCCTTTACCATTATTAACTATAACACGTCAGTGTCCTGTCCATATGAGTCCTTTACCATTACTAACTATAACACGTCAGTGTCCTGTCCCTCTGAGTCCTTTACCATTATTAACTGTAACACGTCAGTGTCCTGTCCCTCTGATTCCTTTATTAACTATAACACGTCAGTGTCCTGTCCCTCTGAGTCCTTTATTAACTATAACACGTCAGTGTCCTGTCCCTCTGAGTCCTTTACCATTATTAACTATAACACGTCAGTGTCCTGTCCCTCTGAGTCCTTTACCATTATTAACTATAACACGTCAGTGTCCTGTCCCTCTGAGTCCTTTACCGTTATTAACTATAACACGTCTGTGTCCTGTCCCTCTGAGTCCTTTATTAACTATAACACGTCAGTGTCCTGTCCCTCTGAGTCCTTTATTAACTATAATACATCAGTGTCCTGTCCCTCTGAGTCCTTTATTAACTATAACACATCAGTGTCCTGTCCCTCTGAGTCCTTTACCATTATTAACTATAACACGTCAGTGTCCTGTCCCTCTGAGTCCTTTACCGTTATTAACTATAACACGTCTGTGTCCTGTCCCTCTGAGTCCTTTACCATTATTAACTATAACACGTCTGTGTCCTGTTCCTCTGAGTCCTTTACCATTATTAACTATAACACGTCAGTGTCCTGTTGCTTTGAGTCCTTCACCAACATTTATAACATGTCTGTGTCCTCTCCCTCTGAGTCCTTTACCATTATTAACTATAACATGTCTGTGTCCTGTCCCTCTGAGTCCTTTACCATTATTAACTATAACACGTCAGTGTCCTGTTCCTCTGAGTCCTTCACCATTATTAACTATAACACGTCAGTGTCCTGTCCCTCTGAGTCCTTTATTAACTATAACACGTCAGTATCCTGTCCTCTGAGTCCTTTATCATTATTAACTATAACACGTCAGTGTCCTGTCCCTCTGAGTCCTTTACCATTATTAACTATAACACGCCAGTGTCCTGTCCTTCTGAGTCCTTTACCATTATTAACTATAACACGTCAGTGTCCTGTCCCTCTGAGTCCTTTATTAACTATAACACGTCAGTATCCTGTCCCTCTGAGTCCTTTATCATTATTAACTATAACACGTCAGTGTCCTGTCCCTCTGAGTCCTTTACCATTATTAACTATAACACGTCAGTGTCCTGCCCTCTGAGTCCTTTACCATTATTAACTATAACACGTCAGTGTCCTGTCCCTCTGAGTCCTTTATTAACTACAACACGTCAGTGTCCTGTCCCTCTGAGTCCTTCACCATTATTAACTATAACACGTCTGTGTCCTGTTCCTCTGAGTCCTTCACCATTATTAACTATTTTACGTCAGTGTCCTGTCCCTCTGAGTCCTTTACCATTATTAACTATAACAAGTCAGTGTCCTGTCCCTCTGAGTCCTTTACCATTATTAACTATAACACGTCAGTGTCCTGTTCCTCTGAGTCCTTCACCATTATTAACTATAACACGTCAGTGTCCTGTCCCTCTGAGTCCTTTATTAACTATAACAGGTCAGTATCCTGTCCCTCTGAGTCCTTTACCATTATTAACTATAACACGTCTGTGTCCTGTTCCTCTGAGTCCTTTACCATTATTAACTATAACGCGTCAGTGTCCTGTCCCTCTGAGTCCTTTACCATTATTAACTATAACACGTCAGTGTCCTGTCCCTCTGAGTCCTTTACCATTATTAACTATAACACGTCAGTGTCCCTTCCCTCTGAGTCCTTTATTAACTATAACACGTCAGTATCCTGTCCCTCTGAGTCCTTTATCATTATTAACTATAACACGTCAGTGTCCTGTTCCTCTGAATCCTTCACCATTATTAACTATAACACGTCAGTGTCCTGTCCCTCTGAGTCCTTTATTAACTATAACAGGTCAGTATCCTATCCCTCTGAGTCCTTTATTAACTATAACACGTCAGTGTCCTGTCCCTCTGAGTCCTTTACCATTATTAACTGTAACACGTCAGTGTCCTGTCCCTCTGAGTCCTTTATTAACTATAACACATCAGTGTCCTGTCCCTCTGAGTCATTTATTAACTATAACACGTCAGTGTCCTGTCCCTCTGAGTCCTTTACCATTATTAACTATAACACGTCAGTGTCCTGTCCCTCTGAGTCCTTTACCGTTATTAACTAGAACACGTCTGTGTCCTGTCCCTCTGAGTCCTTTATTAACTATAACACGTCAGTGTCCTGTCCCTCTGAGTCCTTTATTAACTATAATACATCAGTGTCCTGTCCCTCTGAGTCCTTTATTAACTATAACACATCAGTGTCCTGTCCCTCTGAATCCTTTACCATTATTAACTATAACACGTCAGTGTCCTGTCCCTCTGAGTCCTTTACCCTTATTAACTATAACACGTCTGTGTCCTGTCCCTCTGAGTCCTTTACCGTTATTAACTATAACACGTCAGTGTCCTGTCCCTCTGAGTCCTTTACCATTATTAACTATAACACGTCTGTGTCCTGTTCCTCTGAGTCCTTTACCATTATTAACTATAACACGTCAGTGTCCTGTTCCTTTGAGTCCTTCACCAACATTTATAACATGTCTGTGTCCTCTCCCTCTGAGTCCTTTACCATTATTAACTATAACATGTCTGTGTCCTGTCCCTCTGAGTCCTTTACCATTATTAACTATAACACGTCAGTGTCCTGTTCCTCTGAGTCCTTTACCATTATTAACTATAACACGTCTGTGTCCTGTTCCTCTGAGTCCTTTGCCATTATTAACTATAACACGTCAGTGTCCTGTTCCTCTGAGTCCTTCACCATTATTAACTATAACACGTCAGTGTCCTGTCCCTCTGAGTCCTTTATTAACTATAACACGTCAGTATCCTGTCCCTCTGAGTCCTTTACCATTATTAACTATAACATGTCTGTGTCCTGTCCCTCTGAGTCCTTTACCATTATTAACTATAACACGTCAGTGTCCTGTCCCTCTGAGTCCTTTACCGTTATTAACTATAACACGTCTGTGTCCTGTCCCTCTGAGTCCTTTACCATTATTAACTATAACACGTCTGTGTCCTGTTCCTCTGAGTCCTTTACCATTATTAACTATAACACAGTGTCCTGTCTTTGAGTCCTTCACCAACATTTATAACATGTCTGTGTCCTGTCCCTCTGAGTCCTTTACCATTATTAACTATAACATGTCTGTGTCCTGTCCCTCTGAGTCCTTTACCATTATTAACTATAACACGTCAGTGTCCTGTTCCTCTGAGTCCTTTACCATTATTAACTATAACACGTCTGTGTCCTGTTCCTCTGAGTCCTTTGCCATTATTAACTATAACACGTCAGTGTCCTGTTCCTCTGAGTCCTTCACCATTATTAACTATAACACATCAGTGTCCTGTCCCTCTGAGTCCTTTATTAACTATAGCACGTCAGTATCCTGTCCCTCTGAGTCCTTTACCATTATTAACTATAACATGTCTGTGTCCTGTCCCTCTGAGTCCTTTACCATTATTAACTATAACACGTCAGTGTCCTGTTCCTCTGAGTCCTTCACCATTATTAACTATAACACGTCAGTGTCCTGTCCCTCTGAGTCCTTTATTAACTATAACACGTCAGTATCCTGTCCCTCTGAGTCCTTTATCATTATTAACTATAACACGTCAGTGTCCTGTCCCTCTGAGTCCTTTACCATTATTAACTATAACACGCCAGTGTCCTGTCCTTCTGAGTCCTTTACCATTATTAACTATAACACGTCAGTGTCCTGTCCCTCTGAGTCCTTTATTAACTATAACACGTCAGTATCCTGTCCCTCTGAGTCCTTTATCATTATTAACTATAACACGTCAGTGTCCTGTCCCTCTGAGTCCTTTACCATTATTAACTATAACACGTCAGTGTCCTGTCCCTCTGAGTCCTTTACCATTATTAACTATAACACGTCAGTGTCCTGTCCCTCTGAGTCCTTTATTAACTACAACACGTCAGTGTCCTGTCCCTCTGAGTCCTTCACCATTATTAACTATAACACGTCTGTGTCCTGTTCCTCTGAGTCCTTCACCATTATTAACTATTTCACGTCAGTGTCCTGTCCCTCTGAGTCCTTTACCATTATTAACTATAACAAGTCAGTGTCCTGTCCCTCTGAGTCCTTTACCATTATTAACTATAACACGTCAGTGTCCTGTTCCTCTGAGTCCTTCACCATTATTAACTATAACACGTCAGTGTCCTGTCCCTCTGAGTCCTTTATTAACTATAACAGGTCAGTATCCTGTCCCTCTGAGTCCTTTACCATTATTAACTATAACACGTCTGTGTCCTGTTCCTCTGAGTCCTTTACCATTATTAACTATAACGCGTCAGTGTCCTGTCCCTCTGAGTCCTTTACCATTATTAACTATAACACGTCAGTGTCCTGTCCCTCTGAGTCCTTTACCATTATTAACTATAACATGTCAGTGTCCCTTCCCTCTGAGTCCTTTATTAACTATAACACGTCAGTATCCTGTCCCTCTGAGTCCTTTATCATTATTAACTATAACACGTCAGTGTCCTGTTCCTCTGAATCCTTCACCATTATTAACTATAACACGTCAGTGTCCTGTCCCTCTGAGTCCTTTATTAACTATAACAGGTAAGTATCCTATCCCTCTGAGTCCTTTATTAACTATAACACGTCAGTGTCCTGTCCCTCTGAGTCCTTTACCATTATTAACTGTAACACGTCAGTGTCCTGTCCCTCTGAGTCCTTTATTAACTATAACACATCAGTGTCCTGTCCCTCTGAGTCATTTATTAACTATAACACGTCAGTGTCCTGTCCCTCTGAGTCCTTTACCATTATTAACTATAACACGTCAGTGTCCTGTCCCTCTGAGTCCTTTACCGTTATTAACTATAACACGTCTGTGTCCTGTCCCTCTGAGTCCTTTATTAACTATAACACGTCAGTGTCCTGTCCCTCTGAGTCCTTTATTAACTATAATACATCAGTGTCCTGTCCCTCTGAGTCCTTTATTAACTATAACACATCAGTGTCCTGTCCCTCTGAATCCTTTACCATTATTAACTATAACACGTCAGTGTCCTGTCCCTCTGAGTCCTTTACCGTTATTAACTATAACACGTCTGTGTCCTGTCCCTCTGAGTCCTTTACCGTTATTAACTATAACACGTCAGTGTCCTGTCCCTCTGATTCCTTTACCATTATTAACTATAACACGTCTGTGTCCTGTTCCTCTGAGTCCTTTACCATTATTAACTATAACACGTCAGTGTCCTGTTCCTTTGAGTCCTTCACCAACATTTATAACATGTCTGTGTCCTCTCCCTCTGAGTCCTTTACCATTATTAACTATAACATGTCTGTGTCCTGTCCCTCTGAGTCCTTTACCATTATTAACTATAACACGTCAGTGTCCTGTTCCTCTGAGTCCTTTACCATTATTAACTATAACACGTCTGTGTCCTGTTCCTCTGAGTCCTTTGCCATTATTAACTATAACACGTCAGTGTCCTGTTCCTCTGAGTCCTTCACCATTATTAACTATAACACGTCAGTGTCCTGTCCCTCTGAGTCCTTTATTAACTATAACACGTCAGTATCCTGTCCCTCTGAGTCCTTTACCATTATTAACTATAACATGTCTGTGTCCTGTCCCTCTGAGTCCTTTACCATTATTAACTATAACACGTCAGTGTCCTGTTCCTCTGAGTCCTTCACCATTATTAACTATAACACGTCAGTGTCCTGTCCCTCTGAGTCCTTTATTAACTATAACACGTCAGTATCCTGTCCCTCTGAGTCCTTTATCATTATTAACTATAACACGTCAGTGTCCTGTCCCTCTGAGTTCTTTACCATTATTAACTATAACACGTCAGTGTCCTGTCCCTCTGAGTCCTTTACCATTATTAACTATAACACATCAGTGTCCTGTCCCTCTGAGTCCTTTATTAACTACAACACGTCAGTGTCCTGTCCCTCTGAGTCCTTCACCATTATTAACTATAACACGTCTGTGTCCTGTTCCTCTGAGTCCTTCACCATTATTAACTATTTCACGTCAGTGTCCTGTCCCTCTGAGTCCTTTACCATTATTAACTATAACAAGTCAGTGTCCTGTCCCTCTGAGTCCTTTACCATTATTAACTATAACACGTCAGTGTCCTGTTCCTCTGAGTCCTTCACCATTATTAACTATAACACGTCAGTGTCCTGTCCCTCTGAGTCCTTTATTAACTATAACAGGTCAGTATCCTGTCCCTCTGAGTCCTTTACCATTATTAACTATAACACGTCAGTGTCCTGTCCCTATGAGTCCTTTACCATTATTAACTGTAACACGTCAGTGTCCTGTCCCTCTGAGTCCTTTACCATTATTAACTATAACACGTCAGTGTCCTGTCCCTCTGAGTCCTTTACCATTATTAACTATAACACGTCAGTGTCCTGTCCCTCTGAGTCCTTTACCATTATTAACTATAACACGTCAGTGTCCTGTCCCTCTGTGTCCTTTACCATTATTAACTATAACACGCCAGTGTCCTGTCCTTCTGAGTCCTTTACCATTATTAACTATAACACGTCAGTGTCCTGTCCCTCTGAGTCCTTTACCATTATTAACTATAACACGTCAGTGTCCTGTCCCTCTGAGTCCTTTACCATTATTAACTATAACACGTCAGTGTCCTGTTCCTCTGAGTCCTTTGCCATTATTAACTATAACACGTCAGTGTCCTGTTCCTCTGAGTCCTTCACCATTATTAACTATAACACGTCAGTGTCCCTTCCCTCTGAGTCCTTTATTAACTATAACACGTCAGTATCCTGTCCCTCTGAGTCCTTTACCATTATTAACTATAACACGTCAGTGTCCTGTTCCTCTGAGTCCTTCACCAACATTTATAACATGTCTGTGTCCTGTCCCTCTGATTCCTTTACCATTATTAACTATAACATGTCTGTGTCCTGTCCCTCTGAGTCCTTTACCATTATTAACTATAACACGTCAGTGTCCTGTTCCTCTGAGTCCTTTACCATTATTAACTATAACACGTCTGTGTCCTGTTCCTCTGAGTCCTTTACCATTATTAACTATAACACGTCAGTGTCCTGTCCCTCTGAGTCCTTTATTAACTATAACACGTCAGTGTCCTGTCCCTCTGAGTCCTTTACCATTATTAACTATAACACGTCAGTGTCCTGTCCCTCTGAGTCCTTTATTAACTATAACACGTCAGTGTCCTGTCCCTCTGAGTCATTTACCATTATTAACTATAACACGTCAGTATCCTGTCCCTCTGAGTCCTTTACCATTATTAACTATAACATGTCTGTGTCCTGTCCCTCTGAGTCCTTTACCATTATTAACTATAACACGTCAGTGTCCTGTCCCTCTGAGTCCTTTACCATTATTAACTATAACACGTCGGTGTCCTGTTCCTCTGAGTCCTTTACCATTATTAACTATAACACGTCAGTGTCCTGTCCCTCTGAGTCCTTTACCGTTATTAACTATAACACGTCTGTGTCCTGTCCCTCTGAGTCCTTTATTAACTATAACACGTCAGTGTCCTGTCCCTCTGAGTCCTTTATCAACTATAATACATCAGTGTCCTGTCCCTCTGAGTCCTTTATTAACTATAACACGTCAGTGTCCTGTCCCTCTGAGTCCTTTACCATTATTAACTATAACACGTCAGTGTCCTGTCCCTCTGTGTCCTTTACCGTTATTAACTATGACACGTCTGTGTCCTGTCCCTCTGAGTCCTTTACCGTTATTAACTATAACACGTCTGTGTCCTGTTCCTCTGAGTCCTTTACCATTATTAACTATAACACGTCAGTGTCCTGTTCCTTTGAGTCCTTCACCAACATTTATAAAATGTCTGTGTCCTCTCCCTCTGAGTCCTTTACCATTATTAACTATAACATGTCTGTGTCCTGTCCCTCTGAGTCCTTTACCATTATTAACTATAACACGTCAGTGTCCTGTTCCTCTGAGTCCTTTACCATTATTAACTATAACACGTCTGTGTCCTGTTCCTCTGAGTCCTTTGCGATTATTAACTATAACACGTCAGTGTCCTGTTCCTCTGAGTCCTTCACCATTATTAACTATAACACGTCAGTGTCCTGTCCCTCTGAGTCCTTTATTAACTATAACACGTCAGTGTCCTGTCCCTCTGAGTCATTTACCATTATTAACTATAACACGTCAGTATCCTGTCCCTCTGAGTCCTTTACCATTATTAACTGTAACATGTCTGTGTCCTGTCCCTCTGAGTCCTTTACCATTATTAACTATAACACGTCAGTGTCCTGTCCCTCTGAGTCCTTTACCATTATTAACTATAACACGTCAGTGTCCTGTCCCTCTGAGTCCTTTATTAACTACAACACGTCAGTGTCCTGTCCCTCTGAGTCCTTCACCATTATTAACTATAACACGTCACTGTCCTGTCCCTCTGAGTCCTTCACCATTATTAACTATAACATGTCTGTGTCCTGTCCCTCTGAGTCCTTTACCATTATTAACTATAACACGTCTGTGTCCTGTCCCTCTGAGTCCACCATTATTAACTATTTCACGTCAGTGTCCTGTCCCTCTGAGTCCACCATTATTAACTATAACAAGTCAGTGTCCTGTCCCTCTGAGTCCTTTATTCACTATAACACGTCAGTGTCCTGTCCCTCTGAGTCCTTTACCATTATTAACTATAACACGTCAGTATCCTGTCCCTCTGAGTCCTTTACCATTATTAACTATAACACGTCAGTGTCCTGTTCCTCTGAGTCCTTTATTAACTATAACAGGTCAGTATCCTGTCCCTCTGAGTCCTTTACCATTATTAACTATAACACGTCAGTGTCCTGTCCATATGAGTCCTTTACCATTACTAACTATAACACGTCAGTGTCCTGTCCCTCTGAGTCCTTTACCATTATTAACTGTAACACGTCAGTGTCCTGTCCCTCTGATTCCTTTATTAACTATAACACGTCAGTGTCCTGTCCCTCTGAGTCCTTTATTAACTATAACACGTCAGTGTCCTGTCCCTCTGAGTCCTGAGTAACTATTCAGTGTCCTGTCCCTCTGAGTCCTTTAATTATTAACTATAACACGTCTGTGTCCTGTCCCTCTGAGTCCTTTATTAACTATAACACGTCAGTGTCCTGTCCCTCTGAGTCCTTTATTAACTATAATACATCAGTGTCCTGTCCCTCTGAGTCCTTTATTAACTATAACACATCAGTGTCCTGTCCCTCTGAGTCCTTTACCATTATTAACTATAACATGTCTGTGTCCTGTCCCTCTGAGTCCTTTACCATTATTAACTATAACACGTCAGTGTCCTGTTCCTCTGAGTCCTTTACCATTATTAACTATAACACGTCTGTGTCCTGTCCCTCTGAGTCCTTTATTAACTATAACACGTCAGTGTCCTGTCCCTCTGAGTCATTTACCATTATTAACTATAACACGTCAGTATCCTGTCCCTCTGAGTCCTTTACCATTATTAACTATAACATGTCTGTGTCCTGTCCCTCTGAGTCCTTTACCATTATTAACTATAACACGTCAGTGTCCTGTCCCTCTGAGTCCTTTACCGTTATTAACTATAACACGTCTGTGTCCTGTCCCTCTGAGTCCTTTATTAACTATAACACGTCAGTGTCCTGTCCCTCTGAGTCCTTTATCAACTATAATACATCAGTGTCCTGTCCCTCTGAGTCCTTTATTAACTATAACACGTCAGTGTCCTGTCCCTCTGAGTCCTTTACCATTATTAACTATAACACGTCAGTGTCCTGTCCCTCTGTGTCCTTTACCGTTATTAACTATGACACGTCTGTGTCCTGTCCCTCTGAGTCCTTTACCGTTATTAACTATAACACGTCTGTGTCCTGTTCCTCTGAGTCCTTTACCATTATTAACTATAACACGTCAGTGTCCTGTTCCTTTGAGTCCTTCACCAACATTTATAAAATGTCTGTGTCCTCTCCCTCTGAGTCCTTTACCATTATTAACTATAACATGTCTGTGTCCTGTCCCTCTGAGTCCTTTACCATTATTAACTATAACACGTCAGTGTCCTGTTCCTCTGAGTCCTTTACCATTATTAACTATAACACGTCTGTGTCCTGTTCCTCTGAGTCCTTTGCGATTATTAACTATAACACGTCAGTGTCCTGTTCCTCTGAGTCCTTCACCATTATTAACTATAACACGTCAGTGTCCTGTCCCTCTGAGTCCTTTATTAACTATAACACGTCAGTGTCCTGTCCCTCTGAGTCATTTACCATTATTAACTATAACACGTCAGTATCCTGTCCCTCTGAGTCCTTTACCATTATTAACTATAACATGTCTGTGTCCTGTCCCTCTGAGTCCTTTACCATTATTAACTATAACACGTCAGTGTCCTGTCCCTCTGAGTCCTTTACCATTATTAACTATAACACGTCAGTGTCCTGTCCCTCTGAGTCCTTTATTAACTACAACACGTCAGTGTCCTGTCCCTCTGAGTCCTTCACCATTATTAACTATAACACGTCACTGTCCTGTCCCTCTGAGTCCTTCACCATTATTAACTATAACATGTCTGTGTCCTGTCCCTCTGACTCCTTTACCATTATTAACTATAACACGTCTGTGTCCTGTCCCTCTGAGTCCACCATTATTAACTATTTCACGTCAGTGTCCTGTCCCTCTGAGTCCACCATTATTAACTATAACAAGTCAGTGTCCTGTCCCTCTGAGTCCTTTATTCACTATAACACGTCAGTGTCCTGTCCCTCTGAGTCCTTTACCATTATTAACTATAACACGTCAGTATCCTGTCCCTCTGAGTCCTTTACCATTATTAACTATAACACGTCAGTGTCCTGTTCCTCTGAGTCCTTTATTAACTATAACAGGTCAGTATCCTGTCCCTCTGAGTCCTTTACCATTATTAACTATAACACGTCAGTGTCCTGTCCATATGAGTCCTTTACCATTACTAACTATAACACGTCAGTGTTCTGTCCCTCTGAGTCCTTTACCATTATTAACTGTAACACGTCAGTGTCCTGTCCCTCTGATTCCTTTATTAACTATAACACGTCAGTGTCCTGTCCCTCTGAGTCCTTTATTAACTATAACACGTCAGTGTCCTGTCCCTCTGAGTCCTTTACCATTATTAACTATAACACGTCAGTGTCCTGTCCCTCTGAGTCCTTTACCATTATTAACTATAACACGTCAGTGTCCTGTCCCTCTGAGTCCTTTACCGTTATTAACTATAACACGTCTGTGTCCTGTCCCTCTGAGTCCTTTATTAACTATAACACGTCAGTGTCCTGTCCCTCTGAGTCCTTTATTAACTATAATACATCAGTGTCCTGTCCCTCTGAGTCCTTTATTAACTATAACACATCAGTGTCCTGTCCCTCTGAGTCCTTTACCATTATTAACTATAACATGTCTGTGTCCTGTCCCTCTGAGTCCTTTACCATTATTAACTATAACACGTCAGTGTCCTGTTCCTCTGAGTCCTTTACCATTATTAACTATAACACGTCTGTGTCCTGTTCCTCTGAGTCCTTTGCGATTATTAACTATAACACGTCAGTGTCCTGTTCCTCTGAGTCCTTCACCATTATTAACTATAACACGTCAGTGTCCTGTCCCTCTGAGTCCTTTATTAACTATAACACGTCAGTGTCCTGTCCCTCTGAGTCATTTACCATTATTAACTATAACACGTCAGTATCCTGTCCCTCTGAGTCCTTTACCATTATTAACTATAACATGTCTGTGTCCTGTCCCTCTGAGTCCTTTACCATTATTAACTATAACACGTCAGTGTCCTGTCCCTCTGAGTCCTTTACCATTATTAACTATAACACGTCAGTGTCCTGTCCCTCTGAGTCCTTTATTAACTACAACACGTCAGTGTCCTGTCCCTCTGAGTCCTTCACCATTATTAACTATAACACGTCAGTGTCCTGTCCCTCTGAGTCCTTCACCATTATTAACTATAACATGTCTGTGTCCTGTCCCTCTGAGTCCTTTACCATTATTAACTATAACACGTCTGTGTCCTGTCCCTCTGAGTCCACCATTATTAACTATTTCACGTCAGTGTCCTGTCCCTCTGAGTCCACCATTATTAACTATAACAAGTCAGTGTCCTGTCCCTCTGAGTCCTTTATTCACTATAACACGTCAGTGTCCTGTCCCTCTGAGTCCTTTACCATTATTAACTATAACACGTCAGTATCCTGTCCCTCTGAGTCCTTTACATTATTAACTATAACACGTCAGTGTCCTGTTCCTCTGAGTCCTTTATTAACTATAACAGGTCAGTATCCTGTCCCTCTGAGTCCTTTACCATTATTAACTATAACACGTCAGTGTCCTGTCCATATGAGTCCTTTACCATTACTAACTATAACACGTCAGTGTCCTGTCCCTCTGAGTCCTTTACCATTATTAACTGTAACACGTCAGTGTCCTGTCCCTCTGATTCCTTTATTAACTATAACACGTCAGTGTCCTGTCCCTCTGAGTCCTTTATTAACTATAACACGTCAGTGTCCTGTCCCTCTGAGTCCTTTACCATTATTAACTATAACACGTCAGTGTCCTGTCCCTCTGAGTCCTTTACCATTATTAACTATAACACGTCAGTGTCCTGTCCCTCTGAGTCCTTTACCGTTATTAACTATAACACGTCTGTGTCCTGTCCCTCTGAGTCCTTTATTAACTATAACACGTCAGTGTCCTGTCCCTCTGAGTCCTTTATTAACTATAATACATCAGTGTCCTGTCCCTCTGAGTCCTTTATTAACTATAACACATCAGTGTCCTGTCCCTCTGAGTCCTTTACCATTATTAACTATAACACGTCAGTGTCCTGTCCCTCTGAGTCCTTTACCGTTATTAACTATAACACGTCTGTGTCCTGTCCCTCTGAGTCCTTTACCATTATTAACTATAACACGTCTGTGTCCTGTTTCTCTGAGTCCTTTACCATTATTAACTATAACACGTCAGTGTCCTGTTGCTTTGAGTCCTTCACCAACATTTATAACACGTCTGTGTCCTGTCCCTCTGAGTCCTTTATTAACTATAACACGTCAGTGTCCTGTCCCTCTGAGTCCTTTATCAACTATAATACATCAGTGTCCTGTCCCTCTGTGTCCTTTACCGTTATTAACTATGACACGTCTGTGTCCTGTCCCTCTGAGTCCTTTACCGTTATTAACTATAACACGTCTGTGTCCTGTTCCTCTGAGTCCTTTACCATTATTAACTATAACACGTCAGTGTCCTGTTCCTTTGAGTCCTTCACCAACATTTATAAAATGTCTGTGTCCTCTCCCTCTGAGTCCTTTACCATTATTAACTATAACATGTCTGTGTCCTGTCCCTCTGAGTCCTTTACCATTATTAACTATAACACGTCAGTGTCCTGTTCCTCTGAGTCCTTTACCATTATTAACTATAACACATCTGTGTCCTGTTCCTCTGAGTCCTTTGCGATTATTAACTATAACACGTCAGTGTCCTGTTCCTCTGAGTCCTTCACCATTATTAACTATAACACGTCAGTGTCCTGTCCCTCTGAGTCCTTTATTAACTATAACACGTCAGTGTCCTGTCCCTCTGAGTCATTTACCATTATTAACTATAACACGTCAGTATCCTGTCCCTCTGAGTCCTTTACCATTATTAACTATAACATGTCTGTGTCCTGTCCCTCTGAGTCCTTTACCATTATTAACTATAACACGTCAGTGTCCTGTCCCTCTGAGTCCTTTACCATTATTAACTATAACACGTCAGTGTCCTGTCCCTCTGAGTCCTTTATTAACTACAACACGTCAGTGTCCTGTCCCTCTGAGTCCTTCACCATTATTAACTATAACACGTCACTGTCCTGTCCCTCTGAGTCCTTCACCATTATTAACTATAACATGTCTGTGTCCTGTCCCTCTGAGTCCTTTACCATTATTAACTATAACACGTCTGTGTCCTGTCCCTCTGAGTCCACCATTATTAACTATTTCACGTCAGTGTCCTGTCCCTCTGAGTCCTTTACCATTATTAACTATAACAAGTCAGTGTCCTGTCCCTCTGAGTCCTTTATTCACTATAACACGTCAGTGTCCTGTCCCTCTGAGTCCTTTACCATTATTAACTATAACACGTCAGTGTCCTGTCCCTCTGAGTCCTTTACCATTATTAACTATAACACGTCAGTGTCCTGTTCCTCTGAGTCCTTTATTAACTATAACAGGTCAGTATCCTGTCCCTCTGAGTCCTTTACCATTATTAACTATAACACGTCAGTGTCCTGTCCATATGAGTCCTTTACCATTACTAACTATAACACGTCAGTGTCCTGTCCCTCTGAGTCCTTTACCATTATTAACTGTAACACGTCAGTGTCCTGTCCCTCTGATTCCTTTATTAACTATAACACGTCAGTGTCCTGTCCCTCTGAGTCCTTTATTAACTATAACACGTCAGTGTCCTGTCCCTCTGAGTCCTTTACCATTATTAACTATAACACGTCAGTGTCCTGTCCCTCTGAGTCCTTTACCATTATTAACTATAACACGTCAGTGTCCTGTCCCTCTGAGTCCTTTACCGTTATTAACTATAACACGTCTGTGTCCTGTCCCTCTGAGTCCTTTATTAACTATAACACGTCAGTGTCCTGTCCCTCTGAGTCCTTTATTAACTATAATACATCAGTGTCCTGTCCCTCTGAGTCCTTTATTAACTATAACACATCAGTGTCCTGTCCCTCTGAGTCCTTTACCATTATTAACTATAACACGTCAGTGTCCTGTCCCTCTGAGTCCTTTACCGTTATTAACTATAACACGTCTGTGTCCTGTCCCTCTGAGTCCTTTACCATTATTAACTATAACACGTCTGTGTCCTGTTCCTCTGAGTCCTTTACCATTATTAACTATAACACGTCAGTGTCCTGTTGCTTTGAGTCCTTCACCAACATTTATAACATGTCTGTGTCCTCTCCCTCTGAGTCCTTTACCATTATTAACTATAACATGTCTGTGTCCTGTCCCTCTGAGTCCTTTACCATTATTAACTATAACACGTCAGTGTCCTGTTCCTCTGAGTCCTTTACCATTATTAACTATAACACGTCTGTGTCCTGTTCCTCTGAGTCCTTTGCCATTATTAACTATAACACGTCAGTGTCCTGTTCCTCTGAGTCCTTCACCATTATTAACTATAACACGTCAGTGTCCTGTCCCTCTGAGTCCTTTATTAACTATAGCACGTCAGTATCCTGTCCCTCTGAGTCCTTTACCATTATTAACTATAACATGTCTGTGTCCTGTCCCTCTGAGTCCTTTACCATTATTAACTATAACACGTCAGTGTCCTGTTCCTCTGAGTCCTTCACCATTATTAACTATAACACGTCAGTGTCCTGTCCCTCTGAGTCCTTTATTAACTATAACACGTCAGTATCCTGTCCCTCTGAGTCCTTTATCATTATTAACTATAACACGTCAGTGTCCTGTCCCTCTGAGTCCTTTACCATTATTAACTATAACACGCCAGTGTCCTGTCCTTCTGAGTCCTTTACCATTATTAACTATAACACGTCAGTGTCCTGTCCCTCTGAGTCCTTTATTAACTATAACACGTCAGTATCCTGTCCCTCTGAGTCCTTTATCATTATTAACTATAACACGTCAGTGTCCTGTCCCTCTGAGTCCTTTACCATTATTAACTATAACACGTCAGTGTCCTGCCCTCTGAGTCCTTTACCATTATTAACTATAACACGTCAGTGTCCTGTCCCTCTGAGTCCTTTATTAACTACAACACGTCAGTGTCCTGTCCCTCTGAGTCCTTCACCATTATTAACTATAACACGTCTGTGTCCTGTTCCTCTGAGTCCTTCACCATTATTAACTATTTCACGTCAGTGTCCTGTCCCTCTGAGTCCTTTACCATTATTAACTATAACAAGTCAGTGTCCTGTCCCTCTGAGTCCTTTACCATTATTAACTATAACACGTCAGTGTCCTGTTCCTCTGAGTCCTTCACCATTATTAACTATAACACGTCAGTGTCCTGTCCCTCTGAGTCCTTTATTAACTATAACAGGTCAGTATCCTGTCCCTCTGAGTCCTTTACCATTATTAACTATAACACGTCTGTGTCCTGTTCCTCTGAGTCCTTTACCATTATTAACTATAACGCGTCAGTGTCCTGTCCCTCTGAGTCCTTTACCATTATTAACTATAACACGTCAGTGTCCTGTCCCTCTGAGTCCTTTACCATTATTAACTATAACACGTCAGTGTCCCTTCCCTCTGAGTCCTTTATTAACTATAACACGTCAGTATCCTGTCCCTCTGAGTCCTTTATCATTATTAACTATAACACGTCAGTGTCCTGTTCCTCTGAATCCTTCACCATTATTAACTATAACACGTCAGTGTCCTGTCCCTCTGAGTCCTTTATTAACTATAACAGGTCAGTATCCTATCCCTCTGAGTCCTTTATTAACTATAACACGTCAGTGTCCTGTCCCTCTGAGTCCTTTACCATTATTAACTGTAACACGTCAGTGTCCTGTCCCTCTGAGTCCTTTATTAACTACAACACGTCAGTGTCCTGTCCCTCTGAGTCCTTCACCATTATTAACTATAACACGTCTGTGTCCTGTTCCTCTGAGTCCTTCACCATTATTAACTATTTCACGTCAGTGTCCTGTCCCTCTGAGTCCTTTACCATTATTAACTATAACAAGTCAGTGTCCTGTCCCTCTGAGTCCTTTACCATTATTAACTATAACACGTCAGTGTCCTGTTCCTCTGAGTCCTTCACCATTATTAACTATAACACGTCAGTGTCCTGTCCCTCTGAGTCCTTTATTAACTATAACAGGTCAGTATCCTGTCCCTCTGAGTCCTTTACCATTATTAACTATAACACGTCTGTGTCCTGTTCCTCTGAGTCCTTTACCATTATTAACTATAACGCGTCAGTGTCCTGTCCCTCTGAGTCCTTTACCATTATTAACTATAACACGTCAGTGTCCTGTCCCTCTGAGTCCTTTACCATTATTAACTATAACACGTCAGTGTCCCTTCCCTCTGAGTCCTTTATTAACTATAACACGTCAGTATCCTGTCCCTCTGAGTCCTTTATCATTATTAACTATAACACGTCAGTGTCCTGTTCCTCTGAATCCTTCACCATTATTAACTATAACACGTCAGTGTCCTGTCCCTCTGAGTCCTTTATTAACTATAACAGGTCAGTATCCTATCCCTCTGAGTCCTTTATTAACTATAACACGTCAGTGTCCTGTCCCTCTGAGTCCTTTACCATTATTAACTGTAACACGTCAGTGTCCTGTCCCTCTGAGTCCTTTATTAACTATAACACATCAGTGTCCTGTCCCTCTGAGTCATTTATTAACTATAACACGTCAGTGTCCTGTCCCTCTGAGTCCTTTACCATTATTAACTATAACACGTCAGTGTCCTGTCCCTCTGAGTCCTTTACCGTTATTAACTATAACACGTCTGTGTCCTGTCCCTCTGAGTCCTTTATTAACTATAACACGTCAGTGTCCTGTCCCTCTGAGTCCTTTATTAACTATAATACATCAGTGTCCTGTCCCTCTGAGTCCTTTATTAACTATAACACATCAGTGTCCTGTCCCTCTGAATCCTTTACCATTATTAACTATAACACGTCAGTGTCCTGTCCCTCTGAGTCCTTTACCGTTATTAACTATAACACGTCTGTGTCCTGTCCCTCTGAGTCCTTTACCGTTATTAACTATAACACGTCAGTGTCCTGTCCCTCTGAGTCCTTTACCATTATTAACTATAACACGTCTGTGTCCTGTTCCTCTGAGTCCTTTACCATTATTAACTATAACACGTCAGTGTCCTGTTCCTTTGAGTCCTTCACCAACATTTATAACATGTCTGTGTCCTCTCCCTCTGAGTCCTTTACCATTATTAACTATAACATGTCTGTGTCCTGTCCCTCTGAGTCCTTTACCATTATTAACTATAACACGTCAGTGTCCTGTTCCTCTGAGTCCTTTACCATTATTAACTATAACACGTCTGTGTCCTGTTCCTCTGAGTCCTTTGCCATTATTAACTATAACACGTCAGTGTCCTGTTCCTCTGAGTCCTTCACCATTATTAACTATAACACGTCAGTGTCCTGTCCCTCTGAGTCCTTTATTAACTATAACACGTCAGTATCCTGTCCCTCTGAGTCCTTTACCATTATTAACTATAACATGTCTGTGTCCTGTCCCTCTGAGTCCTTTACCATTATTAACTATAACACGTCAGTGTCCTGTTCCTCTGAGTCCTTCACCATTATTAACTATAACACGTCAGTGTCCTGTCCCTCTGAGTCCTTTATTAACTATAACACGTCAGTATCCTGTCCCTCTGAGTCCTTTATCATTATTAACTATAACACGTCAGTGTCCTGTCCCTCTGAGTTCTTTACCATTATTAACTATAACACGTCAGTGTCCTGTCCCTCTGAGTCCTTTACCATTATTAACTATAACACATCAGTGTCCTGTCCCTCTGAGTCCTTTATTAACTACAACACGTCAGTGTCCTGTCCCTCTGAGTCCTTCACCATTATTAACTATAACACGTCTGTGTCCTGTTCCTCTGAGTCCTTCACCATTATTAACTATTTCACGTCAGTGTCCTGTCCCTCTGAGTCCTTTACCATTATTAACTATAACAAGTCAGTGTCCTGTCCCTCTGAGTCCTTTACCATTATTAACTATAACACGTCAGTGTCCTGTTCCTCTGAGTCCTTCACCATTATTAACTATAACACGTCAGTGTCCTGTCCCTCTGAGTCCTTTATTAACTATAACAGGTCAGTATCCTGTCCCTCTGAGTCCTTTACCATTATTAACTATAACACGTCAGTGTCCTGTCCCTATGAGTCCTTTACCATTATTAACTGTAACACGTCAGTGTCCTGTCCCTCTGAGTCCTTTACCATTATTAACTATAACACGTCAGTGTCCTGTCCCTCTGAGTCCTTTACCATTATTAACTATAACACGTCAGTGTCCTGTCCCTCTGAGTCCTTTACCATTATTAACTATAACACGTCAGTGTCCTGTCCCTCTGTGTCCTTTCCCATTATTAACTATAACACGCCAGTGTCCTGTCCTTCTGAGTCCTTTACCATTATTAACTATAACACGTCAGTGTCCTGTCCCTCTGAGTCCTTTACCATTATTAACTATAACACGTCAGTGTCCTGTCCCTCTGAGTCCTTTACCATTATTAACTATAACACGTCAGTGTCCTGTTCCTCTGAGTCCTTTGCCATTATTAACTATAACACGTCAGTGTCCTGTTCCTCTGAGTCCTTCACCATTATTAACTATAACACGTCAGTGTCCCTTCCCTCTGAGTCCTTTATTAACTATAACACGTCAGTATCCTGTCCCTCTGAGTCCTTTACCATTATTAACTATAACACGTCAGTGTCCTGTTCCTCTGAGTCCTTCACCAACATTTATAACATGTCTGTGTCCTGTCCCTCTGATTCCTCTACCATTATTAACTATAGCATGTCTGTGTCCTGTCCCTCTGAGTCCTTTACCATTATTAACTATAACACGTCAGTGTCCTGTTCCTCTGAGTCCTTTACCATTATTAACTATAACACGTCTGTGTCCTGTTCCTCTGAGTCCTTTACCATTATTAACTATAACACGTCAGTGTCCTGTCCCTCTGAGTCCTTTATTAACTATAACACGTCAGTGTCCTGTCCCTCTGAGTCCTTTACCATTATTAACTATAACACGTCAGTGTCCTGTCCCTCTGAGTCCTTTATTAACTATAACACGTCAGTGTCCTGTCCCTCTGAGTCCTTTATTAACTATAACACGTCAGTGTCCTGTCCCTCTGAGTCCTTTACCATTATTAACTATAACACGTCTGTGTCCTGTCCCTCTGAGTCCTTTACCATTATTAACTATAACACGTCAGTGTCCTGTCCCTCTGAGTCCTTTACTATTATTAACTATAACACGTCAGTGTCCTGTCCCTCTGAGTTCTTTACCATTATTAACTATAACACGTCAGTGTCCTGTCCCTCTGAGTCCTTTACCATTATTAACTATAACACGTCAGTGTCCTGTCCCTCTGAGTCCTTTATTAACTATAACACGTCAGTGTCCTGTCCCTCTGAGTCCTTTACCATTATTAACTATAACACGTCAGTGTCCTGTCCCTCTGAGTCCTTTATTAACTATAACACGTCAGTGTCCTGTCCCTCTGAGTCCTTTACCATTATTAACTATAACACGTCTGTGTCCTGTCCCTCTGAGTCCTTTACCATTATTAACTATAACACGTCAGTGTCCTGTCCCTCTGAGTCCTTTACTATTATTAACTATAACACGTCAGTGTCCTGTCCCTCTGAGTCCTTTACCATTATTAACTATAACACGTCAGTGTCCTGTCCCTCTGAGTCCTTTACCATTATTAACTATAACACGTCAGTGTCCTGTCCCTCTGAGTCCTTTATTAACTATAACATGTCAGTGTCCTGTCCCTCTGAGTCCTTTATTAACTATAACACGTCAGTGTCCTGTCCCTCTGAGTCCTTTATTAACTATAACACATCAGTGTCCTGTCCCTCTGAGTACTTCACCATTATTAACTATAACATATCTGTGTCCTGTCCATCTTTCTCTCCACCTAGAGATCCCCTCTCACTCCCTCATCAGCCTGCCACCACCCTCCATCCAGGCCTCTTCTATAGCCTCCTTGTCACGCCTTGGTCTTAGTATTTTGTGTTGTCGTTATTTATTTGGTCAGGCCAGGGTGTGACATGGGTTTATTTTTGTTGTGTTTTCGTATATGGGTTTTAGTAGGCATTGGGATTGCGGCTGAGTAGGGGTGTCTAGCATAGGCTTGGCTGCCTGAGGCGGTTCTCAATCAGAGTCAGGTGATTCTCGTTGTCTCTGATTGGGAACCATATTTAGGTAGCCTAGGTTTCACTGTGTGTTTTGTGGGTGATTGTTCCTGTCTCTGTGTTTGTTGTCACAAGATAGGCTGTATAGGTTTTCGCGTTTCGTTTGTTGTTTTGTTTATTAAGTTATTTCATGTATCGTTCATTTTCATTAAAGAACATGAGTAACCACCACGCCGCATTTTGGTCCGACTCTCTTTCAACAGACGAACGCCGTGACACTCCTCCCCAGCCTCCACCCTCCATCACTCCACCTCTTAGCCTCTCTCCATCATCCCTCTACCCCTCAGCCTGGTTCCACATCTGGAAGTGCCTCGGCCCATGACGGACAGCCTGCTGTGAGCGTTTACTGCCCATGACATGCTGGGGATTATCTGGTAACGTTCTTTGGTTTGGTAAAGTCAGCCTCCCATTCCTCAGCAGCTAAAGTCAGTTCTTGTTATGTACTAATAAAGCCATTTTTCATTTTGGGTTCGGGGTGTGTATGAAGGGATAGGGTAGCGTAAACATGTCATCTGGAAGGACGAGGTGTGTGTGTGTTTGCGTGCGTGCGTGCGTGTGTGTGTGTGTGTGTGTGTGTGTGTGTGTGTGTGTGTGTGTGTGTGTGTGTGTGTGTGTGTGTGTGTGTGTGTGTGTGTGTGTGTGTGTGTGTGTGTGTGTGTGTGTGTGTGTGTGTGTGTGTGTGTGTGTGTGTGTGTGTAATCCATGTGTGCAATGCAATTGTGTGTCGACAGTATGAGTCTGTGCTGTAGATATCCATGTCCAAATATATTGTGCGTGTGTATATTTGCATGTACATTTATATTTTTATGGCTGCCCTTTCCTCTCTCCTGCTGCATCCTGACCCTCTGTGGCCCCTGCAAGAAGTGGGCAGTGGGGCCTGCAGGGGGGAGGAGGGAGAAGGGGAGGCTGTATGGGAGAGGAAGGTGGGAGAAGGGGAGGCTGTATGGGAGAGGAAGGTGGGAGAAGGGGAGGCTCTATGGGGGAGGAAGGGGGAGAAGGGGAGGCTGTATGGGGGAGGAAGGAGAGAGAGGGGGATGCTGTACTGTATGTGAGAAATGGGAGGAGCCTGCTGCAGCCACACTGGGCCTCAGTCAAGGGCAGCAGGAGACAGAAGGAGAGGCGCTGCAGGCGGCAACAAGGCCGGGCTCCCTGACGGCCTCACCCCACTGATCCCACAAATTCGGTAAACTTCATGGAAATGTAATAAGTGCCGCTGCTTTGTGTTCGCCTGCAGAGCCCAGAGCCACAGCAGAGCCCAGGCCTGAATAGATGGTGCTGGGAGGCACATGTGTGATGATTTACACAGCATACAGGCAGACAGCCACACAGTCTGCATCTCAAATTGCACCATATTCCCTATAAAGTGCACTACTTTTGACTATGGACTCTGGTCAAAAGTAATGCACTTTATAGGGAATAGGGTGACATTTGGGACACAGACACTGGCTACCTGCCCTTTTTCCTCCTCCTCCTCCTCTAACCAAGGGAGGGAGGGAGCTAGAGAAGTCCCTGTTAGTGTGGGTCTAGAAGCTACAGAGACAGCCATGACCCCAGGGCCTGCGCTGCTTAAGCCAATATAGACTCTGTACATCCTGAGGGGGAATAATATCTATCTGAGGCTGCTGGCATGGGCCTGTCTTATTTCCCCACCCTCCCTCTCCTCCCTTGCACTTTCTTCCTTCATCCCTCCCCTCTCTTTCTCCCTCTCTCTTTGCCTCCTTCAAAGGGAAGCCTCGCCTCGGCTGCTTCTGCCAGGCTAGAGAGCAGAGCCTTTGAGTTAAAAGGACCAGTCTGTTCTGCGCCTCTCATTTTGAAATCATCCGACTTTGCTCTCTGGTCCCAGGTCTCTCCTTTTCCAGTGACTGCATGGCTTCTGCCTGCCTGCTGCTCTGTTCTGAGCAGCAGTCTCTCTGCCATGACAACTAAATAGCCCCCTAATACCACTTCATAGAGCAGAGGAGTATGCTACAGACTAGGTCCTGTAAATGAAAGACATAAATGGCTTCATGGAAGGCTTTAAGAGTGAACCTTCCACTGAAATGACAGGAGTGGCTTAACAGCTGGGGCTAAATGATTCCTTAACTAGGCATAATTTATAGACATGTCCTAGGGTGAGGAATGAATGTATCACCATGTTACGAGGACTGGGACCAGAAGGAGAGCAGAGGAGGTGTGTGTGCTCCTACTGTATGTGAGTGTGTGACAGTATGCTCTATATTAACAACAGCTGGGGTAGGGTGGGTTGATATTTGGAGTTAGAGGGCAGACCAAGAGGTGATGGGGAGACATGATGGCAAGCAGCAAAACACACATTAGTCAGCGTTTCCTCCGTCACAAAGGCACCAGTGGTCAGTAATACAGACTGTATACACTAACAGACCTCAACTCTACTCACTGCCACAGAACCTGTCACTGTAAACAACAAACACCTCAACTGTCCCCTCACCCGTTTGCCATGTCAACACTCATTTTCTCAGATAAACATCCCACAAGAATGACAGATGAGAAAAAGAAAAAAACGTGAAAATAATACTCTCCTCCTTTCCCAAACCCATGCAGAGATCAGATGTTTATTCTGCTGTTTATTTAGCTGAGTTTCTTATCAGCAGACAGACAACAATGAACAGGTGCAGGCACCTATTGCTCGCAGATGACAAGAGATGGAGTTGAGTGAAGAAGAACTCTCGGAGAGAGATAAGAGCTTTTCTACCCACCTCGCCAAGGTTCCGCGTTCCGACGTTCCGCTCCCCGTGTTCCGCCAGCAGTGTTCTGATGAGGCTGTTAAGCAGATGAATGATCCCATCATTTACCCACCGGGCTGTTTGTAAGCCAACAATTCCTCCATTCATTTTTCACATAATCTTTCCCCTCTTTATCGTGTCAGGGGCTTTGAGGGTTGCCTGCTGAGGTGTGTGTGTCTGCGTGTGTGCGTGTGTTTGAGTGTGTGTGTGTTTGTACAACAGAGAGATGAGGGGGGCAGACAGGCAAAGTGGAAGGACGCTGAGCTCTCTGAGGGGATGTTTGGCTTTGTAATTTCACCCTTGAAATTCGTGATTACAAACGGGACAACTTTTTTAATTTTCTCTTTTGTCTGGGATTCAGCTGCCTGACAGTGTGCCCCAGCAGCCAGGCCTTTTAATCAATCACCTAGATAATCAAATGTCACTGGCTATCTGCTCCATGTAATTACTTTTGCAATTAAAAATCAATCTCCAGTCACCTCGTCTAATTAGAGCGATGGGCAGATCTTCATCTAGATTGATTTTATAATACATATTGACATCAAATGCCATAATGTTGCCATATTCCTTTATTTTCATGCTCTGCAGATGAACAAAACAAAGCCGGGGAACATGGGAAATGATCTGGGAGGGGTTGCTCTGATGCACCGAGCTTTGATTCCCAGAGTAAAAGGTCTCAGGCCCTGGAAAGGTTCACCTCATCTCCGTCTAATGATGACAACCAACGCTCCTCTTGGAGGGGGAGGAGGGGGAGGAGGAGGAGGAGGGGACAAATGGCAAGCCAATAAGCTGAATGACAGGCTACAGCCATTAAAAAACATTTGTTGGAAACATAAGCTTATACAGTACAGCAGAATAACTGATAGCCGCAGAGCCAGGGCCCTCCTCCGGAATACAAATGTAATCTATAGAGGTTCTAATAATGATGTGAGGGGACAAGGGAGAACATTGGCTTTTAACACAATATTGACATCCAAACGCGTGTTATCTTGGGGATCTAACACGGCTCACTACGCGGCGTCTCTCATTCTCCCCCTATACATCATGACGGCCGCCACCGGGACTGCCAGCGGCTGGATATAAACCAATCAAACCCTGGTGCTGGAGAGAGACAGGTTGAAACAGGTTGTTCATGACTCTCTCTCTCTCACAGCGTTAGCAGATTTGTTTCTGGGCAAAACAGGCAGATGTGTCCATCTGGATGACATCATAATGACATGTGGGGACATGGTCGGGGACAGGCGTGTGACAGGCGTGTTGTATGTATGGCGGGTAGCAGTACGGTTCTCTAGCTAGCGTGTCTCTCTTTCTCTCACAGGCCTTCAGGGAGACCACTGACAGACAGCACCAATAATGAACCTCTCCTCCTACATATGCCTGTTCTGACACACACACACACACACACACACACACACACACACACACACACACACACACACACACACACACACACACACACACACACACACACACACACACACACACACACACACACACACACACACACACACACACACACACACACACACACACACACACACACACACACGCACGCCCTCTCATACATACATACACACGGCCTCAGGGAGAGGGGTGATCATGCACGTCAGACAACAGTGAAGGCTATAGGGAGACAGTATACTTATAGACCAGCTGAACCTGAACAAGACAATCTGTAGGCCTACCAGTCATGGGTCTATTGAGATACAAATAGATTTAAATGCACTCTTCAAACAATGAATTCACTCATTTCCTACCAGGTGATTGGAACTACGATGCTACTAATACTGTATTAAATTGCTATAGTTCTCTATGTCCAAAAGTGATTAATTCTGTCCCTCAGAAGTGAGATGAGATGTGAGAGAAACAAGGCATCCCTCCTCCCCCTGGCAAGGGGAAATAGAGAGCTCTAAAGAGTCTGTAAACCCAATCCAGACAGCCAAAGTGATTAGAGGGGAGATCAAAAACCATATAACCCTGAGGAGATGAGAGAGAGAGAGAGAGAGAGAGAGAGAGAGAGAGAGAGAGAGAGAGAGAGAGAGAGAGAGAGAGAGAGAGAGAGAGAGAGAGAGAGAGAGAGATTAAAGAGAGCAAGGAGGGATTAAACCAATATCACACTGATGGGGGTATGATCGGACCGATCCATTAGTGTCTAAAGAGAGGCATAAACAGGGGCCTAGTTACCACATCGCTGCACTCCTCTAGGCCAGCCTGGTGTGTGGTAGATGTGGATGGTGATTGGGCTGCTTTAGCGCAGTGCTGCTGAGGTGGAGGTGGAGGGAGGCCTTCTCCCCTTCTCTTCTCCCACTGTGCCCAGTAATAAGGGCAGCACTTATCACCCGTCGCCTCCAGCCACTTCCAAAGGTGCAGGGGCACACACACACACACACACACACACACACACACACACACACACACACACACACACACACACACACACACACACACACACACACACACACACACACACACACACACACACACACACACACACACACACACACACACACACACACACGGGCCCAGAGAGGAGTAATTAATCATCATGGAGAGGGAGCTGTCAGATCCCCAGGTCTTTCCTACTGATAATGCTGCCTCCACAATTTAGCCTGATGGAGATGAGATTTCCCTTTCACCTCTGGCAACAAAAGAAAAGAGAAGAGAGAGAAGAAACACGAACAAATATATATAGCACAACCCACAGTGGCCAATTGGTGGATTTAATGATTACCTTGCTCCACTTAAGGCTGACGTCCTTATCAAGTCTAAGTGTCCCGATCAATAGTATTCCTCTCCACCTTTCCTGAAATAGCTCTCCCATCAACCCCCCCACCCCCTCCACCCCCCATCTCCACCTCCAGTCCCCCCCCCTCTCTATTACCACACCAGCTGTTATTAAAGGCCTCTCTCCTTCTGGGGTTTGGACTTCAGAAATATCAGCAGGTCAATATTCTCACTGATTAATATTTAGCTGTAACAGAAATTGTCATTGTCGTTTTTGTTTGTTTCGTAGGGGTTAGTGCCTGAAGTTAAATATGAGTTGATGGGATTTCCACAATAACATAAAGTAACAGGTCAATGTTTTTTGTTCAACAAATACAAAGTAATAATCTGAAATTGATATTGTCAAAAATGTCTACATATTTATCGGCCCTATAATGTTGTGAAATTGGTATTATGCAACTACAGTAATGGCCAAATTATGTGAATTTGACAATACTGAACACGTATGAATACTATGTTTTTGCATTGGCTTCAATGTTGCCTTTCCCATGGTCAAAGTGCTCCCTCTCTCCTAGGGTTCATGGCCTATGGTGGTGTTGGGTCTATGGTGCTAGGTAAAGGTGTTAAGTACTAGCCGGCTTTGCCTCTGTAGTGCTCTGGCCTCGAGCCATGAGCTCTGCCCCCTGGTCTGGCCAGACTGTGGAATGTTTTCCTATGCTCTTTTAAAAGCACATTTCAGAGACGGTTTATTTGCATATTGGGTGTCGGGTACAAATAAGTGTGATGACTCTACAGAATCCACCGTGATAACAGGAGCAAGGGGGTGCAAACACAGGAGGGAGGGAGATGAAAGAGGGACAGCTGCCCTGCTCAGTGCTGGGGTCTGGATCCTTATCGGCTGGCCGGTACGCTGGGTCTTTGTGAGGCTGGTCCGATCATAAGTGGGCTACGCCGGGCGGTAGGTTCAAAGCCCTCCCTCTCTCTTTCTCTTTATTCTCTCTCTATTATGTACTCTCTCGTTCTCCCTCTGTCTGTGTTGGTAGACAGATCAAATCAAATCAAATCACATTTATTTATATAGCCCTTCGTACATCAGCTGATATCTCAAAGTGCTGTACAGAAACCCAGCCTAAAACCCCAAACAGCAAGCAATGCAGGTGTAGAAGCACGGTGGCTAGGAAAAAATCCCTCGAAAGGCCAAAACATAGGAAGAAACCTAGAGAGGAACCAGGCTATGTGGGGTGGCCAGTCCTCTTCAACCAGTCAAAACTCATTCAATCCCTTGAACTATTCCAGTGAACATGATATCCCTTGACCTTGACCAATTGTAACCTCTGAGCAATACCTATAGCTCCCAATGGCCCTCGATTGCTTGTTTTATTGTGGTCCTTGGGGTCTTGGGCTGAATCTCAATGCTTAAAGTACTTATTGTCTGCTATGTTAGGCTAATAGAATCTCTCTCAAACAAAGTCTGGCTAGAAGAGCCTAAAAGAGGCAACACACAGTCTGCAAGAAAAGCTTTTTAGTTCTTTGCAAGACCCACATGAAAAAACACTATCGTTTACTATAGTGAAAATACTGTTTTTGCAGACATTAATGTAGTATTTACTATAGTGTTGTTTTGTGTGGATATTACTGTAGTATTTACTATGGTGTTTTCCCCGCATTGTTACTGTAGTATAATATAGTACTTAAAGTGTATTATAGTATTACTAGTTTTAAAAAACTATAGTATATACTGTAGCATTTACTGTAGAGTTTTTGCAGACACTACTGGTGTCACGACTTCCTCTGAAGTCGAAGCCTCTCCTTGTTCGGGCGGTGCTCGGCGGTCGACGTCACCGGTCTTCTAGCCATCATTGATCCATTTTTCATTTTCCATTGGTTTTGTCTTGTCTTCCTACACACCTGGTTTCAATCCCATTCATTAACTGTTGTGTATTTAACCCTCTGTATCCCGTCATGTCTTTGTCAGAGATTGTTTGTTATTCAGTGTGTTGTATTGGTGCGCGACGGGTCCTCGTACCCACTTTGTTTATTGTTACATTTAGTGTTTGGAGTATGTTTAGTTTATTGTTACATTTAGTGTTTGGAGTATGTTTAGTTTATTGTTACATTTACATTTAGTTTGTTACATTTTGGAGTATGTTTAGTTTATTGTTACATTTAGTGTTTGGAGTATGTTTAGTTTATTTTTACATTTAGTGTTTGGAGTATGTTTAGTTTATTGTTACATTTAGTGTTTGGAGTATGTTTAGTTTATTGTTACATTTAGTGTTTGGAGTATGACCAGGTGGCGAATCGCATCTCTGCATGTCTGGCAGACATATCAGTGTGGATGACGGATCACCACCTCAAGCTGAACCTCGGCAAGACGGAGCTGCTCTTCCTCCCGGGAAGGACTGCCCGTTCCATGATCTCGCCATCACGGTTGACAACTCCATTGTGTCCTCCTCCCAGAGCGCTAAGAACCTTGGTGTGATCCTGGACAACACCCTGTCGTTCTCAACCAACATCAAGGCGGTGGCCCGTTCCTGTAGGTTCATGCTCTACAACATCCGCAGAGTATGACCCTGCCTCACACAGGAAGCGGCGCAGGTCCTAATCCAGGCACTTGTCATCTCCCGTCTGGATTACTGCAACTCGCTGTTGGCTGGGCTCCCTGCCTGTGCCATTAAACCCCTTCAACTCATCCAGAACGCCGCAGCCCGTCTGGTGTTCAACCTTCCCAAGTTCTCTCACGTCACCCCGCTCCTCCGTTCTCTCCACTGGCTTCCAGTTGAAGCTCGCATCCGCTACAAGACCATGGTGCTTGCCTACGGAGCTGTGAGGGGAACGGCACCTCAGTACCTCCAGGCTCTGATCAGGCCCTACACCCAAACAAGGGCACTGCGTTCATCCACCTCTGGCCTGCTCGCCTCCCTACCACTGAGGAAGTACAGCTCCCGCTCAGCCCAGTCAAAACTGTTCGCTGCTCTGGCCCCCCAATGGTGGAACAAACTCCCTCACGACGCCAGGACAGCGGAGTCAATCACCACCTTCCGGAGACACCTGAAACCCCACCTCTTTAAGGAATACATAGGATAAGTATCCCCCCCCCCCCTTTAAGATTTAGATGCACTATTGTAAAGTGACTGTTCCACTGGATGTCATAAGGTGAATGCACCAATTTGTAAGTCGCTCTGGATAAGAGCGTCTGCTAAATGACTTAAATGTAATGTAAATGAGTGTTTAGTTTATTGTTACATTTAGTGTTTGGAGTATGTTTAGTTTATTGTTACATTTAGTGTTTGGAGTATGTTTAGTTTATTGTTACATTTAGTGTTTGGAGTATGTTTAGTTTATTGTTACATTTAGTGTTTGGAGTATGTTTAGTTTATTGCTATTGTCACACCCTGACCATAGTTTGCTTTGTATGTTTCTATGTTTTGGTTGGTCAGGGTGTGATCTAAGTGGGAATTCTATGTTGGATGTCTTGTTTGTCTATTTCTATGTCTGGCCTGATATGGTTCTCAATCAGAGGCAGGTGTTAGTCATTGTCTCTGATTGGGAACCATATTTAGGTAGCCTGGGTTTCACTGTTTGTTTGTAGGTGATTGTTCCTGTCTCTGTGTTTTGCACCAGATAGGACTGTTTTAGGTTTCGCTGTGGGTTTGTAGGTGATTGTTCCTGTCTCTGTGTTTTGCACCAGATAGGACTGTTTTAGGTTTCACTGTGTGTTTGTAGGTGATTGTTCCTGTCTCTGTGTTTTGCACCAGATAGGACTGTTTTAGGTTTCACTGTGTGTTTGTAGGTGATTGTTCCTGTCTCTGTGTTTTGCACCAGATAGGACTGTTTTAGGTTTCACTGTGGGTTTGTAGGTGATTGTTCCTGTCTCTGTGTTTTGCACCAGATAGGACTGTTTTAGGTTTCACTGTGTGTTTGTAGGTGATTGTTCCTGTCTCTGTGTTTTGTACCAGATAGGACTGTTTTAGGTTTCACTGTGTTTGTAGGTGATTGTTCCTGTCTCTGTGTTTTGCACCAGATAGGACTGTTTTAGGTTTCACTGTGTGTTTGTAGGTGATTGTTCCTGTCTCTGTGTTTTGCACCAGATAGGACTGTTTTAGGTTTCACTGTGTGTTTGTAGGTGATTGTTCCTGTCTCTGTGTTTTGCACCAGATAGGACTGTTTTAGGTTTCACTGTGTGTTTGTAGGTGATTGTTCCTGTCTCTGTGTTTTGCACCAGATAGGACTGTTTTAGGTTTCACTGTGTGTTTGTAGGTGATTGTTCCTGTCTCTGTGTTTTGCACCAGATAGGACTGTTTTAGGTTTCACTGTGTGTTTGTAGGTGATTGTTCCTGTCTCTGTGTTTTGCACCAGATAGGACTGTTTTAGGTTTCACTGTGTGTTTGTAGGTGATTGTTCCTGTCTCTGTGTTTTGCACCAGATAGGACTGTTTTAGGTTTTCACACGTTTGTTGTTTTGTTAGTTTATTCGTGTACAGTTTCTTTATTAAAGTACAATGAATAACAACCACGCTGCATTTTGGTCCGCCTCTACTTCACCTAAAGAAAACCGTTACAGCTATTAAATAACTCCATTACATTCAGTTTGATTCTCCTGCACCCAACTTCCCTGCCACCTATACACACACAATGCAATACACAATGCTTTATCCAACATGTACTTTACTCACATAAAATGTTTGGATGGAAACCTGGTTATTGAAGCGGTGGCTTCTCCTTGAGCAAACCCACTGGACAAATATTAAAAGAACACATTTTCCATAAGCTGCAGGGAACACAATTTATGATTGTAACGGCGTTAGTCTGTTGAAAGAGTCGGACCAAAATGCGGCGTGGTGGTTACTCATGTTCTTTAATGAAAATGAACGATACATGAAATAACTAAATATGCAAAACAACAAACGAAACGTGAAAACCTATACAGCCTGTCTGGTGATAACAAACACAGAGACAGGAACAATCACCCACAACACACAGTGAAACCTAGGCTACCTAAATATGGTTCCCAATCAGAGACAACAATCACCTGACTCTGAGTCAGCCGCAATCCCAATGCCTACTAAAACCCCAATACGAAACACAACAAAATAAACCCATGTCACACTCTGGCCTGACCAAATAAATAACGAAAACACAAAATATTAAGACCAAGGCGTGACAATGATCTATACTTGGCATGTAGATTTCTCACTCACGGGTGGCACATATTGGGATATGGGGGAGGGGAATGGGCAGGGTACATGCACATTAATATTAGCATATCAGTACAGTGTGTAGTACAGCATTCTACAGTATACTACAGTTTACTACATAATTCTATAGTAAGTATTCCACATGATCAAGGGATACTACAGTGTGTAGTGTAGTATTGAGTTTGAGTTTATTAATTTTTTTACGGGGATAGTGCACGTTAATCAACGTTTCAGTAAAAGTGTATTCTACAGTATACTACAGTTTATTACATAATTATATAGTAAGTACTACACATGATCGTGTAGTATAGTATTCTACAGTATACTATAGTTTATTACATAATTATATAGTAAGTACTACACATGATCGTGTAGTATAGTATTCTACAGTATACTACATATTTTCTACAGAATTATACAGTAGGTACTACACATGATCGAGGGATAGTACAGTGTGTATTTATTTTTTATGTATTTTTATTTCATTTATTTAACCTTTCTTTAACTGGGCAAGTCAGTCAAGAACAAATTATTCAAGTTAAGAACAAATTCTTATTTACTTATTTACAAACCCTAACCCAGATGATGTGCGCTGCCCTATGGGACTCCCAATTACGGCTGGTTGTGATACAGCCTGGAATTGAACCAGGGTCTGTAGTGACGCCTTTAGCACTGAGATGCAGTGCCTTAGACCGTATACTATTCTACAGTATACTACAAAATGTTTTAGTTCGTACTACACATGATCAAAGGATACTACAGTGTGTAGTATAGTATGCTACAGTTTACTACATAATTCTATAGTAAGTACTGTAGTAATTCCGAGTAAACTAGTATTTTTTCAAAAATGTCAACAAGATGGCCTTATTGACATTGAAGCTACCTTTCTGTTCTGTCCTGACTTTCTAACTCTCCTGTACACTCCTTGAAGGTAAAATATTTGGCAACAGAGAACAGATTTCCTTTTTATTGCTGTGACATATAGTCAATACTCAATATAGTTGTCGACACCCCCAGGCACAGAAGCAGGCAGTTGTGTATAGAGAGTGTCAGTGAGTTATTCTGACCCCCTACTGTAATCATGACCTTTCCAATAACATGACTCCCCTGCCCTCTCCCTCGCTCCCCAAAGGCTCTTACAACCAAGGGCTAAACTGTATTAGCCCTGCCTAGCATTCACAGCTCAGCAGCTTCTAAACAAACACACCTACAGACACAGACACACTAACAGGAACACACACACAGACACACATGGATGCGGGAGGCACTATGCTGTAATAACACAAACACAGATACTGCACCTAACTTAATCATACACAGAGACACACAAGCATGCACACACATTCACAAGCATACACACACATTCACAAGCATACACAAACACAGGTGCACGTGCACCTCTACCAATTCAGCTCAAAGGAACAACATAACATGTAACCAGAGATATCATTGCAGAAATGAGGAACATGTTATGGGACACATTTGATTATTTAGTCAAAATGAGTCCCCAGGTCATTGACTAAATAATTAGGCGATTGAAGTGACAGATTAAAAGCAGATTGGAAGTGACTCTGAAAGCAGGATAATGTTTCTCTAATCAGTTTGGTCTGAGAAATGCAGATTGTGAAACTTTCCAGCTACTTCCTTAGAAAAATGCATTTCACTTCTGATTAGGTCTGATTAGCATGCTGGAGGAGAGGGACAGTCACCACTCCAGGGGAGAGGAGGAGGAGGGGAGGAGACAGGGAGAGGGAGAGGAGAGGGAGAGGGGGTGGAGAGGACGGTGACAGTAAGGTGAGGAATGGGAGGGATACAGTGGATAACAGGGAAGAGAAGGGGGAGAGGACAGTAGGGAGAGGAGGAATGGGAGGGATACAGTGGATAACAGGGAAGAGAAGGGGGAGAGGACAGTAGGGAGAGGAGGAATGGGAGGGATACAGTGGATAACAGGGAATAGAAGGGGGAGAGGACAGTAGGGAGAGGAGGAATGGGAGGGATACAGTGGATAACAGGGAAGAGAAGGGGGAGAGGACAGTAGGGAGAGGAGGAATGGGAGGGATACAGTGGATAACAGGGAAGAGAAGGGGGAGAGGAGGAATGGGAGGGATACAGTGGATAACAGTGAAGAGAAGGGGGAGAGGACAGTAGGGAGAGGAGGAATGGGAGGGATACAGTAGATAACAGTGAAGAGAAGGGGGAGAGGATAGTAGGGAGAGGAGGAATGGGAGGGATACAGTGGATAACAGGGAAGAGAAGGGGGAGAGGACAGTAGGGAGAGGAGGAATGGGAGGGATACTGTGGATAACAGGGAAGAGAAGGGGGAGAGGACAGTAGGGGAGAGGAGGAATGGGAGGGATACAGTGGATAACAGGGAAGAGAAGGGGGAGAGGACAGTAGGGAGAGGAGGAATGGGAGGGATACAGTGGATAACAGGGAAGAGAAGGGGGAGAGGACAGTAGGGAGAGGAGGAATGGGAGGGATACAGTGGATAACAGGGAAGAGAAGGGGGAGAGGACAGTAGGGAGAGGAGGAATGGGAGGGATACAGTGGATAACAGGGAAGAGAAGGGGGAGAGGACAGTAGGGAGAGGAGGAATAGGGGGGATACAGTGGATAACAGGGAAGAGAAGGGGGAGAGGACAGTATGGAGAGGAGGAATGGGAGGGATACAGTGGATAACAGGGAAGAGAAGGGAGAGGGTGTGGAATGGGAGGGATACAGTGGATAACAGTGAAGAGAAGGGGGAGAGGACAGTAGGGAGAGGAGGAATGGGAGGGATACAGTAGATAACAGTGAAGAGAAGGGGGAGAGGACAGTAGGGAGAGGAGGAATGGGAGGAATACAGTGGATAACAGGGAAGAGAAGGGGGAGAGGACAGTAGGGAGAGGAGGAATGGGAGGGATACGGTGGATAACAGGGAAGAGAAGGGGGAGAGGACAGTAGGGAGAGGAGGAATGGGAGGGATACGGTGGATAACAGGGAAGAGAAGGGGGAGAGGACAGTAGGGAGAGGAGGAATGGGAGGGATACAGTGGATAACAGGGAAGAGAAGGGGGAGAGGACACTAGGGAGAGGAGAAATGGGAGGGATACAGTGGATAACAGGGAAGAGAAGGGGGGGGACAGTAGGGAGAGGAGAAATGGGAGGGATACAGTGGATAACAGGGAAGAGAAGGGGGAGAGGACAGTAGGGAGAGGAGGAATGGGAGGGATACAGTGGATAACAGGGAAGAGAAGGGGGAGAGGACAGTAGGGAGAGGAGGAATGGGAGGAATACAGTGGATAACAGGGAAGAGAAGGGGGAGAGGACAGTAGGGAGAGGAGGAATGGGAGGAATACAGGGGATAACAGGGAAGAGAAGGGGGAGAGGACAGTAGGGAGAGGAGAAATGGGAGGAATAGATTGGATAACAGGGAAGAGAAGGGGAGAGGACAGTAGGGAGAGGAGGAATGGGAGGAATACAGTGGATAACAGGGAAGAGAAGGGGGAGAGGACAGTAGGGAGAGGAGGAATGGGAGGAATACAGTGGATAACAGGGAAGAGAAGGGGGGGGACAGTAGGGAGAGGAGGAATGGGAGGAATACAGTGGATAACAGGGAAGAGAAGGGGAGAGGACAGTAGGGAGAGGAGGAATGGGAGGGATACAGTGGATAACAGGGAAGAGATGGGGGAGAGGACAGTAGGGAGAGGAGGAATGGGAGGAATACAGTGGATAACAGGGAAGAGAAGGGGGAGAGGACAGTAGGGGAGAGGAGGAATGGGAGGAATACAGTGGATAACAGGGAAGAGAGGGAGAGGAGAGGACAGTAGGGAGAGGAGGAATGGGAGGGATACAGTGGATAACAGGGAAGAGAAGAGGGGAGAGGACAGTAGGGAGAGGAGGAATGGGAGGAATACAGTGGATAACAGGGAAGAGAAGGGGAGAGGACAGTAGGGAGAGGAGAAATGGGAGGGATACAGTGGATAACAGGGAAAGAGAAGGGGGAGAGGACAGTAGGGAGAGGAGGAATGGGAGGAATACAGTGGATAACAGGGAAGACAGAAGGGGGAGAGGACAGTAGGGAGAGGAGGAATGGGAGGAATACAGTGGATAACAGGGAAGAGAAGGGGGAGAGGACAGTAGGGAGAGGAGGAATGGGAGGAATACAGTGGATAACAGGGAAGAGAAGGGGGAGAGGACAGTAGGGAGAGGAGGAATGGGAGGGATACAGTGGATAACAGGGAAGAGAAGGGGGAGAGGACAGTAGGGAGAGGAGGAATGGGAGGAATACAGTGGATAACAGGGAAGAGAAGGGGGAGAGGACAGTAGGGAGAGGAGGAATGGAGGGATACAGTGGATAACAGGGAAGAGAAGGGGGAGAGGACAGTAGGGAGAGGAGGAATGGGAGGAATACAGTGGATAACAGGGGGAAGAGAAGGGGGGGAGAGGACAGTAGGGGAGGAGAAATGGGAGGAATACAGTGGATAACAGGGAAGAGAAGGGGAGAGGACAGTAGGGAGAGGAGGAATGGGAGGAATACAGTGGATAACAGGGAAGAGAAGGGGAGAGGACAGTAGGGAGAGGAGGAATGGGAGGAATACAGTGGATAACAGGGAAGAGAAGGGGGGGACAGTAGGGAGAGGAGGAATGGGAGGAATACAGTGGATAACAGGGAAGAGAAGGGGGAGAGGACAGTAGGGAGAGGAGGAATGGGAGGGATACAGTGGATAACAGGGAAGAGAAGGGGAGAGGACAGTAGGGAGAGGAGGAATGGGAGAGGACAGTAGGGAGAGGAGGAATGGGAGGAATACAGTGGATAACAGGGAAGAGAAGGGGGAGAGGACAGTAGGGAGAGGAGGAATGGGAGGAATACAGTGGATAACAGGGAAGAGAAGGGGAGAGGACAGTAGGGAGAGGAGGAATGGGAGGAATACAGTGGATAACAGGGAAGAGAAGGGGGGGGAGAAGGAATACAGTGGATAACAGGGAAGGAGGAAGGGGAGGAATACAGTGGATAACAGGGAAGAGAAGGGGAGGGGAGAGGAGGAATGGGAGGAATACAGTGGATAACAGGGAAGAGAAGGGGGAGAGGAGGAATGGGAGGAATACAGTGGATAACAGGGAAGAGAAGGGGGAGAGGACAGTAGGGAGAGGAGGAATGGGAGGAATACAGTGGATAACAGGGAAGAGAAGGGGAGAGAGGAGGACAGTAGGGAAGAGAGGAGGAATGGGAGGAATACAGTGGATAACAGGGAAGAGAAGGGGGAGAGGACAGTAGGGGGAGAGGAGGATAGGGATGGGAGGAATACAGTGGATAACAGGGAAGAGAAGGGGGAGAGTACAGTAGGGAGAGGAGGAATGGGAGGAATACAGTGGATAACAGGGAAGAGAAGGGGAGAGGACAGTAGGGAGAGGAGGAATGGGAGGGATACGGTGGATAAAGCCTCAGAGAATGAATGTAAAATACACAGGTGGAAGTAAGTTTAGTTTGGAGAAGATGGGAATGTGGGAAATGTATAGTCATACTGAAAACCCAACAGGTTGTGTACATCTTGAGTAGTTCCAGGTGCATGGAGGGAAAAATACTATTTTGGATATAGAAAGATTTATACGTGAGAAATGGAAGATGATGATGATTTAGGGGCAGATAAGCTTGAAAGAAAAGGGAGAAGCTCACAATAGGCAGGCTGAATCATGGGATAGCGTTGGAGGACTCTCCTCTACAGAGAGAGGAAATCAAGACAGGGGGGATCGGAAAGCATGGCGTTCCTCTGTGTACAAGAACAAGGATTATTAATTTTAACAAATGAAGAGGTTGCTGGATTTACACGTGCTACAAGGTCTCCAATCAAACCGTTCCTTTGTGAAACCAGGTAATAGTTTTTGAGCAACAGCATTACAGAAGGTTAAATGTAGAACAGATGTAAGGTGATCAAAGCGCAGGCGCTCAAGACAGATACGCCGGCAAATGATGACGAATGGGTCTCCACTGAATTGTAAGCAGCACAAAATGTAGCGAAGTGGAGGGGAGGGAGGGAGACACTGGCCGAGGATAGGGGAGAGGGGTTTGAGTAGTAGAAGAGTGAAGGACTAGCGGAGTGGAGGGGAGGGAGGGAGACACTGGCCGAGGATAGGGGAGAGGGGTTCGAGTAGTAGAAGAGTGAAGGACTAGCGGAGTGGAGGGGAGGGAGGGAGACACTGGCCGAGGATAGGGGAGAGGGGTTCGAGTAGTAGAAGAGTGAAGGACTAGCGGAGTGGAGGGGAGGGAGGGAGACACTGGCCGAGGATAGGGGAGAGGGGTTCGAGTTAGTAGTAGAAGAGTGAAGGGACTAGCTGGGAGGTGGAGGGGAGGGAGGGAGACACTGGCCGAGGGGATAGGGAGAGAGGGGTTCAGGTAGTAGAAGAGTGAAGGACTAGCGAAGTGGAGGGGAGGGAGGGAGACACTGGCCGAGGATAGGGGAGAGGGGTTCAGGTAGTAGAAGAGTGAAGGACTAGGGGAGAGGGGCGAGTAGTGGAGTGGGAGGGAGGGAGACACTGGCCGAGGATAGGGGAGAGGGGTTTGAGTAGTAGAAGAGTGAAGGACTAGCGGAGTGGAGGGGAGGGAGGGAGACACTGGCCGAGGATAGGGAGAGGGGTTCGAGTAGTAGAAGAGTGAAGGACTAGCGGAGTGGAGGGGAGGGAGGGAGACACTGGCCGAGGAGGGGGGAGAGGGGTTTGAGTAGTAGAAGAGTGAAGGACTAGCAGGTAGTAGAAGTGGAGGGGAGGGAGGGGGAGACACTGGCCGAGGATAGGGGAGAGGGGTTCGAGTAGTAGAAGAGTGAAGGACTAGCGGAGTGGAGGGAGGGAGGGAGACACTGGCCGAGGATAGGGGAGAGGGGTTTGAGTAGTAGAAGAGTGAAGGACTAGCGGAGTGGAGGGGAGGGGGAGGGAGACACTGGCCGAGGATAGGGAGAGGGGTTCGAGGATAGGGGAGAGTAGTAGAAGAGTGAAGGACTAGCGGAGTGGAGGGGAGGGAGGGAGACACTGGCCGAGGATAGGGGAGAGGGGTTCGAGTAGTAGAAGAGTGAAGGACTAGCGGAGTGGAGGGGAGGGAGGGGGAGACACTGGCCGAGGATAGGGGAGAGGGGTTTGTAGTAGTAGAAGAGTGAAGGACTAGGGGCGGAGTGGAGGGGGAGGGAGGGGGAGACACTGGCCGAGGATAGGGGAGAGGGGTTCGAGTAGTAGAAGAGTGAAGGACTAGTGGAGTGGTGGGGAGGGAGGGAGACACTGGCCGAGGATAGGGAGAGGGGTTCGAGTAGTAGAAGAGTGAAGGACTAGCGGAGTGAAGGGAGGGAGGGAGGGAGACACTGGCCGTGGATAGGGGAGAGGGTTCGAGTAGTAGAAGAGTGAAGGACTAGCGGAGTGGAGGGGAGGTAGGAGGGAGACACTGGCCGAGGATAGGGAGAGGGGTTCGAGTAGTAGAAGAGTGAAGGACTAGCGGAGTGGAGGGGAGGGAGGGAGACACTGGCCGAGGATAGGGGAGAGGGGTTCGAGTAGTAGAAGAGTGAAGGACTAGCGGAGTGGAGGGGAGGGAGGGAGACACTGGCCGAGGATAGGGAGAGGGGTTTGAGTAGTAGAAGAGTGAAGGACTAGTGGAGTGGAGGGAGGGAGGGGGAGACACTGGCCGAGGATAGGGAGAGGGGTTCGAGGATAGGGGAGAGGGGAGTAGTAGAAGAGTGAAGGACTAGTGGAGTGGACACCAGAGAGGGGTTCAGGTAGTAGAAGAGTGAAGGACTAGTGGAGTGGAGGGGAGGGACGGAGACACTGGCCGAGGATAGGGGAGAGGGGTTTGAGTAGTAGAAGAGTGAAGGACTAGCGGAGTGGAGGGGAGGGAGGGGGAGACACTGGCAGGTAGTAGAAGAGTGAAGGACGGAGTGAGGATAGGGGAGAGGGGTTCGAGTAGTAGAAGAGTGAAGGACTAGCGGAGTAGAAGAGGAGGGGGAGGGAGGGAGACACTGGCCGAGGATAGGGGAGAGGGGTTTGAGTAGTAGAAGAGTGAAGGACTAGCGGAGTGGAGGGGAGGGAGGGAGAGGGAGGGAGACACTGGACCGAGGATAGGATAGGGGAGAGGGGTTCGAGTAGTAGAAGAGTGAAGGACTAGTGGAGTGGTGGGGAGGGAGGGAGACACTGGAGACCGAGGATAGAGGGGGGAGAGGGGTTCGGAGTAGTAGAAGAGTGAAGGACTAGCGGAGTGGAGGGGAGGGAGGGAGACACTGGCCGAGGATAGGGGAGAGGGGTTCGAGTAGTAGAAGAGTGAAGGACTAGCGGAGTGGAGGGGAGGGAGGGAGACACTGGCCGAGGAGGGGTTAGGGAGAGTGAAGGGTTCGGAGTAGTAGAAGAGTGAAGGACTAGCGGAGTGGAGGGGAGGGAGGGAGACACTGGCCGAGGATAGGGGAGAGGGGTTCGAGTAGTAGAAGAGTGAAGGACTAGCGGAGTGGACTAGGGAGGGAGGGAGACACTGGGGGAGAGGGGGATAGGGAGAGGGTGGAGGGAGGGAGGGAGACAGTAGTAGAAGAGTGAAGGACTAGCGGAGTGGAGGGGAGGGAGGGAGACACTGGCCGAGGATAGGGAGAGGGGTTTGAGTAGTAGAAGAGTGAAGGACTAGCGGAGTGGGAGGGGAGGGAGGGAGGACTGGCCGAGGATAGCGGGGGAGAGGGGTTTGAGTAGTAGAAGAGTGAAGGACTAGCGGAGTGGAGGGGGGAGGGAGGGAGACACTGGCCAGAGAGGGGTTCAGGTAGTAGAAGAGGATAGGGGAGAGGGTTGAGTAGTAGAAGAGTGAAGGACTAGCGGAGTGGAGGGGAGGGAGGGAGACACTGGCCAGAGAGGGGTTTGAGTAGTAGAAGATGAAGGACTAGGGAGAGGGGTTTGAGTAGTAGAAGAGTGAAGGACTAGCGGAGTGGAGGGGAGGGAGGGAGACACTGGCCGAGGATAGGGGAGAGGGGTTCAGGTAGTAGAAGAGTGAAGGACTAGCGGAGTGGACACCAGAGAGGGGTTCAGGTAGTAGAAGAGTGAAGGACTAGCGGAGTGGACACCAGAGAGGGGTTTGAGTAGTAGAAGAGTGAAGGACTAGTGGAGTGGACACCAGAGAGGGGTTTGAGTAGTAGAAGAGTGAAGGACTAGTGGAGTGGACACCAGAGAGAGGGAAAACAATGTCGGACCTCATCGTGGATGATCCTCAACAGAAGGCCCTGGAGATTAAGTTCCTACAGGAGGAATCACAGTTTGGACAATGTGTAATTGATTTCACCAACAGCTCCGAGATCACCCCTGTGATCCCTTGGATAGCCTTTCTTGTGAAAGTTTGTCTTTCTCCCAGGCTTGGCTTCCAGCACATCCCCGCGACTGGATGACATCATCAGTCAACGGAGCAGAGCACATTTTTACCTTTATCTTTGAAAGATATATTGTCCATGTGTTGGGCCACGCTGAGAAGGATCAAAAGCCGACGCAGTGTTCTGGTGCAAAATTTAATTGAAACATGGCTTCACTACAGAAAAAGAATCTGTTTATTTCAAGCTAGATTCTGTTACATACCTGACCTATACTCACGTACACTATTCAACTTGACTTTTTTTTTTGTCTCTTGTTTTTCCATAGCAAAACTTTAAAGGGCTATTGTTATACATGCCAGGTGAGGAGCAGAGAAAGAGTGAAGTATAGATAACATGTGTGTGATATTATAATACTACATACTGTCAACATAGATACTGGATTATTATATGAATTACCATAATTACACACACACACACACACACACACACACACACACACACACACACAAACCCTCACTTAAACCAAAAAAACTCTTGATTCTCATGAGTGTGTGTCCAAGATGATCATTGACTGGTGTGAGGCGTCACGCTCAGAGGGAAACCAGACAGAAGGACACATGTTTGAGCACTCAGTAATGAACTGTGACCAGGGTGCAGCTATGAGGCAGGGCCCAGGCTGAGGGGGCTCACGGGGCATTATTAGGCCTGACAGTAGGGGGGCGCTGTGATAATTTGATGTGAACTGGCTTGATAAATCACTGTGCCATTACTGTGGCTTTAGTATCTGTTTATGCCTCTACAAATTGAAACCCCGCTGGTACAGGACTAAGGCACCGCAACTCTCCGGCCCCCTGACGATTAGTTCAAGGTGGGGAGAGTTTAGCCCGCCGGCCCCCATTGGCCATCCTCCTCTCTGTGTTTTGTCTCCCCCTCTAAGGGAGAGAAGCAGGGACATGTGTAAGCAATAAAGCCAAAAGGCTGCCTCCTACCACAGGCTGAGGTAAAGGAATGCAGAACCAAACTATAAAATAATAATGGACACTGGGGCAGGGGGCATGGGGATTGAGGTGGGGTGGAGGGGGGCACTAGAGACAGCCACATCTGTAAAGGTGGTGGGTTGAGGGTGGTGGAGGTGAAGGTGGAGGGAGGGGTGAAGAGGGGGTTAGGGGTCCTGAAGCGGTGCCCTCCCCTGACCCCCAGACGCCACGTTAAAGGCAGGGCGTAGCGAGCGAGCGGCCAGGCTGGCAGCAGATCAAAAGGCTGACAGATGAAGGGCAAAGGGCAGGTTGACCTGGGCGCTAAGCTGGGGCTAAGCCTCTTAAAGCTAGAGGAGAGAAAGTTGCAGAGGGAGAGAGAGAGAGAGAGAGAGAGAGAGCGGAGAGGGCAGTAGCGAGAGTATGACTGAGGGGGAGAGAGAAAGGGGAGGGAGAGTTGTTGGAGAGAGAGCGAGAGAAAGGGGAGGAAGGAGTGAGAGAGAAAGTGGTGGGACTGAGAGAGAGAGAGAGAGAGAGAGAGAGAGAGAGAGAGAGAGAGAGAGAGAGAGAGAGAGAGAGAGAGAGAGAGAGAGAGAGAGAGAGAGAGAGAGAGAGAGAGCAAAAACAAGAATAGAATTCTATGAAATAATCAAAGGGATGAAATAAAAGCAATGCATGTAAACAGTAAATACAGACACAGGAGTCAGATGAGATAACATTAGGTATTTGTGTGGAATCATGGTGTGAAGAGGCCCTTTTCATGTGAAGCTAATAAATCAACATCCCCAAAGCCTGTTTCAAGCAGCTTTTCATAATCACCAGAAATAAACTACAATCAGGAAAATAAGACAGACAGTTAGAGTCCTAAGGCATTTATCCACTTTAAACATTTTCCCTTACAAAGCCACCAACTTATCATCGGCTTGTCAACACACTGACACCATTCTTTCAAATGAAACGCTAATGTGCTGATCTGAGCACAGCGGCGGTAGTATCTGTTCAACAAATCTGAGATTTGATCAAACCGTTCAGTACATTCAATTCAGTGTATACCTCGGCAAAATAAATGGAAATCATCACTAGTATTCACATAAGAAGGCTACAAACACAGACAAGCTGCTTACCACAAACAGAACTATTGACAAAGCAAAGCAAATATATTTTGGGGGTGGGGGGGTAGACAGGAATGAAGTAATGAAGAAAGTACAAGTACAACTGATCACTTTAGAGGAAACAGACATATCCCACAATGCAACAGGGGACAGGAAATGCCTACTGAGAGGGTAGTGCTCTCCCCCCATCTCTCTCGGACCCCGTTAAGGAAATGCATGAAATGAATAGTGACATCATGTTGCTTGGTCAACAAACGCAGGTTGATTGATGAAGACGAACGGCCAAGGTGATGGCCAGTTGTTGGCTTTTCCCGGGAGATGCCATTTCCAGCCGGCCTCTACTCTACTTCCAGCTGGTGTGAAGGATATAGGCTCTGCCCTGGCCAGCCCGATCCAATGCCACCCCTGTCAATCAAACAGTTAGACAAGAGTTTTTTTCAAGACTCAGAGAGAGGCCTCTATAAAAACACATCCATTTAGATATGGTACTCTATGAAAAAGGTGACAGTTGAAAGGTAAGGAATTCACTCTTTATGTTTGTTGTGATTATTTACTTATCTAGTATTTTACATATTCTAATGAGACCGTGTTGCTAGTACTTACAAAATACAGTATGTTACTTTTTGTTGATTCCAGCTTATTCTAACATAATAATAGAAAGGTACAATACTGTATAATCATATATCCACTATTTATTTCCATATGTATTTGATGTTTTCTATTACTTCATATAATAACACAGCTCATGTTTGCATTTTATGTAAAAAAAAAAATATATATATATCACTTTCCCCTGAAGGTGATGCTGTATTCCAAGATTAAATAAAAAATCATATTTCCTGGAATTTGTCCATTTATATCAAATTCTATGCAGCTATTGAGAAAAAAGTAACTTGTATTTAATAAATATTTATTTCAGTGTCTAGATGTGTTGTGTGTAGTGTTGTGAGAATAAAAAGTAAGAGTACAGATTCAAAGCAACCTCTTGCAGCCATGATGTATTTCCATCTTGAGTATGAAGCAACCGAGCTGTGATAACGAACTAACACCACAGACCTCATAATAAGTTCGCAGCACCTTCTGACACAGCCGTATTGGATTTCATATGCAGGAAGTGATGCAAAGTCGGCCATTTTGTTTCATGAAAGCCAAAAGGCTTTCGGCTATCACACTAAATAAAACGAATCGTAAAAACATGAATGCTAAACTTAAGTCCTGATAAACATTACACTTCAGAGTTAATCAGAGTTGTTTGGCTGTAGGGCTCGTGTCGGTGGTACACAGCACCTTAAGTGCCTCATCTTTAAACCAAAGCCATTGTAGAAGGGAAAGTGAATGTATCCAGTGGAGAGGAAATGTCAAGCTCTGGCAATAGGAGAGCGCTAACCTATGTGAATGAGGTCAGGCACGTCCGTGTGACACGTGGGGATAAGGCCGGAGAGAGAGCCTGTGTGCTGTCTGTCAGAGGCCTTACAAGATGTGTTATGATGGGAAAATCTGTGCCATGGTGTGCTGCTTGTGTGCGACTCGCACTAAACTGTGCCGCCATCTGCTTGGAGACCGGACCGAACCACGAGACAACAGTGACCGAGACACACACACTCAAGATGGTCGCCTGACACCAACTCAGCAACACAGAGCGTTGAGCTGCTACTCTGCATCTCAAGGACTCAGGGCTGAAATATGGAACTGCTTTAGGTGGGACATGACACAAACATCGGAGCGTCTGGAAGATTGCCAGTTCAGTTCGCAATTCCTTGGCCCAAACAGGATATTGTACATACAGACTTCCTGTACAAGACTTTATTAAACCAAGCTACATTTTGTTTACAAAGAGAAGCAAAGTAAAGTCAGACGCTGGTCACTGGAAATAAATTAAGAGTAGATTAGGACAGCAAAGGAGCAGACTGGCCCTTCATGTTGACGTGTCCACATTACATTTACATTTAAGTCATTTAGCAGACGCTCTTATCCAGAGCGACTTACATGGTGTATGAGGAGATGAGTGGACTGGTCCCTCAGGTAAGGCTTTTCTCAGTTGTAGTTTCATGGACAAATAACAGAAACCTGAACATCAGATGGAGGTTTTTGGCTCTTCAGAGCTGAGTGAGAGTGGGAACCCCAGAGCAGCACAAGAGGCAGTCCTTCATAAGAGGATACTGTTTCTCCACACTTGGCACTGACATAAAAGCAGCCCCGCTTGAACACTGAAGTACACTGAATACACACACACACGGATACACACACACAGGATGCTGAGTCACCAGGCTGCACACACAGACACCCACACACAGCTGCTGAGTCACCAGGCTGCACACACACACACACACACACACACACACACACACACACACACACACACACACACACACACACACACACACACACACACACACACACACACACACACACACACACACACACACACACACACACACACACACACACACACACACACACACACACACACACACTGCAGGAAGCACTCCTGTCATGGACACGCAGAGAGAGGAGACAGCAAAAACAACTTTCTGTCGACAGGAATAAGAAAAACAATCCCTGAGAAGATGTGGCTGCATGAGAAAGACACAGGCCTTCACTCTGTCAGAACTGATCTATCAGTAGAGCAACAATATGTAAGTGAGAACCATAGGAACATCACTGTCCTCTGCATGAGAGGGGACAGAGATGGAGAGAGCCTGCAGAGAGCCAAGGAAAGCAGCAGTGAAACCCTCTCCAACCATGGGGACATCACAGGTTTTACTAGGGCCAAACATCTCTGTGGTGTGTGCAACAGTCTGGGGAATGGAAGGGTAAAAAGGAGGGCTAGAATGAGCTCCCAGTACTTTACAAGAGGCCTCAGAGTGCAAATGGGATATTTGGGAATAGTAATCCGTGGCCCAGAGGCCTAGGCTTTGCCAGAATGACACACAGAGGAGAGAGAGAGAGAGAGAGAGAGAGAGAGAGAGAGAGAGAGAGAGAGAGAGAGAGAGAGAGAGAGAGAGAGAGAGAGAGAGAGAGAGAGAGAGAGAGAAGGAAAGTGTGAAAGACAAAATGGATAGCATGAGAGAAAAGAGAGAGAGATCGTGTGAAAGACAAAATGGATAGCTTGAGAGAACAGAGAGAGAGAATTAGTCAGCTAGTGAGTGAGGGCCAGATTACCCCTAGCGGCCTCAGGGGCCACACTCCAGAGGAGAAGATAAAAGGGCTTTATTAATAGCATTCAGATTTACATGCACTAAGTGGATGTTTATGTTGGAATTTGCTTCTTATGTGTGAACATCCAACGACTGTAAACAGTGCCATTCAAGTCCCATTTCCTTTACATCAGTGATTTTGTTTTAACTCGCACAACTAGGCAGCCAGGAGTTTGAAAACATAATTTGGGCATTATCTTTAAAGTGGTTCCACGGTTAAAGCTCCCCAGGGTGGTAATCAAGGAGCCACAGTGTGCCCTTCCTCCTCTGCCTCTTCACATTACACTGGCTTCTCTATAAACACTGGGAAGGCCCAGGGAGAGGGCCACCCCTGCAGTGGAAAGTAGAGTACTAGTGGTGTCAGGGAGAGGCAGAGGTCCAACCGTACAGAGTGGAGCTAGCATAGCCTATGTTAGCACTAGTGTTTTAGCATAGCGTTAGCGCCATAGCCTAGCACAGCTAACACTGATGTTACTCCACCACTAAGGGCTACCTCTGACATCCCCATGGCTGCTTTAGCATCAAGGAGTGGATGTTTTCATCAAGATAGTTGCTTGGAAATGTATGTGTGCATAAAAAAAGGACTCCTGAAAATCAAGTGTAGTACAAGAACCTCTGGAAGAGGTTTCTGGATTTCTGGATGAAATCATTGGGTGGAAATGTATTGATTAGAACATATTTAATGTGTTTCTAAGATTATGACCAAGGTGGGTTGATGGCTCCACATCGTGGGTCAACTTTAGGGAGCCCCTCATCGACTGGGCCAGAGGGGGGAGACTGTGGGGCGGAGTGGGAGAGTGTTGTCGCGTGTAGAACACGCCCCCTACCCTGCCCTCCCGTAGCCCCTCCCTCCCACTGTTTTTTATAGACAGATATAAAATGAACAACAGGCAGAAGCAGTAATGGTGAGAGAGACAGGCTGCTTCCAACACAAATTTCCAATTTGAGGTCAGCTGTATGCTCTAATAAAAGTTTACAGCCCCGCTTAAAGAAGATCTGTCACTTTACAAGAAACTAACTTTGCTAATTAATCATCACATTATTATCCCTGGGTCTTCTAAGGCAGCCTCTAGCCTGATGCATGTCGCTATTAAACAGAGGGGAAAAAAATGCCAACCTAATGGCTATTGACATAAATCAATAAAAGACTGCAGTGAAGTTTTCCTCGCTGGGCCGACTGTAATAAGAAGACTGTAAAAAGCACATTGAGCACCAAAGAGAAGTGACCTCGCTTTAGCATTAAACTTTATACTACCCTACTGCTCATGTTAAATATGTAACGTGTCAAAATGTGTAGTGGGAGCTGTGGTGGAGCAGTGTCCCGGCAGGAGAGGGAGTTATTGCCAATAGAGTTACCGATGGTTGGTAGGGTTGTGTAGCGATCCTAGCCCTGTGTGTGTGTGTGTGTGTGTGTGTGTGTGTGTGTGTGTGTGTGTGTGTGTGTGTGTGTGTGTGTGTGTGTGTGTGTGTGTGTGTGTGTGTGTGTGTGTGTGTGTGTGTGTGTGTGTGTGTGTGTGTGTGTGTGTGTGTGTGTGTGTGTGTGTGTGTGTGCGTGTGCGCGTGCGCGTGCGCGTGTGCATGTGTGTGTGTGTGTGTGTGCCCGGGCAGACTACCACACGGTAGTGACATGGACAAGAGGAGCTGTGGTGTTAACAGACTGGCTGACACAACCCTCATGGTCAGGATTCCAGCTCTGAGTCTTCTCTAAGTGTTTAAGGACACAAAGGCTTTGTTCTCCTAACCTTCAAAGGGTTAACGCAGCTATTTGTAGAATGTCCGATTCCCAGCCACTATAGAGGAAGTGATGGATGAAGAGTAGGGGACATGTATGAGGTCATAGTTAGAATGGGGAACGGAGAGACCGGGTTGAACAGGGCTCATGCCCAGTCCCCCTCAGGTGGTGACAGAACAGGAAAGAGGTCTGATCTGACAGAGAGGGGTCAGTGACAGGTTTCTGAGAAGAAAGGTAGACTGTCCAGAAAACATACACCTACCACAAAGCAGCCTAAATCACCTTCAGAAAAAGCATCGTAGACAAACCAACTAACCTCACCACGAAATGCCAGGCACCAGAGAAAAAAGCTTTTATCCGCTTAAGGCTTCTCCCTCAGCCCCTGCACACACACACACACACACACACACACACACACACACACACACACACACACACACACACACACACACACACACACACACACACACACACACACACACACACACACACACACACACACACACACACACACACACACACACACACACACACACACACACACACACACAGGCTATGCTCCCTGTAACGTAACATAACATATGAGTCCTCCTACCAGATAATATCAGTGGGAGATTAGGCTCTCGTATCAGAGATTAGGCTCTCGTATCAGAGATTAGGCTCTCGTATCAGAGATTAGGCTCTCGTATCAGAGATTAGGCAAAATTTGTTTTCTCTCATTTGAGCCACGGGTTCGGAACCGTGGCCCCGGTTGGCCCCCAGGCCTGGGCTTAATGCCATTAGTGGTGTTTTGTTGACAGCGGGCCGTGGTAAATGAGGTCCTGCTTTAATCAGAGGCATGCCAGCAGGGCCGGTGACATAGTTCCCCTGTGTCTCCCAGGTGAAAGATGAGCAGGAGAGAAAAGGGAGAAGAGGTGTCGTCTCCACCTTAATTAAAACAGCTCCATAAGGGTTCCCTCCCTAAACCACCACTTCCTCCACTCTCACCATAAACACTAGCCATTAGGATGGCAGACACACACAGGCACACACACGTACACACGGCCTGTGAGGGGCATAATGAATCAGTCTAAAATCATGTTCCAACCACTGCAGAGCAAGAGGGGGGTTTGTCCAGAGGGAAAATAGACATGTTTTGTTTTTCGTATATATTTAATTACAGCAAACATCAAGGATAGCCTAGCCTATAGCCTGCAAAATATGAATGACTGAGTATACTGTAGGGGTGAGGATAAGTATAGTGGTTGTAGTGAATAGACTCACATTGTGTGGCCTCACCATGGTTCACAGTCACACAACCAGTTGGTGAAACTTCTCTCTCTCTCTCCCTCCATCTCCCTCATCTCCCTCTCCGTGCCTCCATCTCTCTCTCCCTCTTCATCTCAAAGCCAATCAACACTCCTTACGTGGCCTCCAACTGCTCTAAAACGCTAGTAAAACTAAATGCATGCTTTTCAACCGTAGGCTGCCCGCACCCGCCCACCCGACTAGCATCACTACTCTGGACGGTTCTGACATAGAATATGTGGACAACTACAAATACCTAGGTGGTTAGACTGTAACCTCTCCATCCAGACTCAAATTAAACATTTCCAGTCCTTGACTTCAGCAATGTCATTTACAAAATAGCCTCCAACACTCTACTCAGCAAACTGGATGCAGTCTATCACAGTGCCATCCGTTTTGTCACCAAAGCTCCTTATACCACCCACCACTGTGACCTGTATGCTCTAGTCGGCTGGCCCTCGCCACATATTCGTCGCCAAACCCACTGGCTCCAGGTCGTCTATAAGTCTTTGCTAGGTAAATCTCCGCCTTTCTCAGCTCACTGGTAACGATAACAACACGCACCCGTAGCACGCGCTCCAGCAGGTATATCTCACTGGTCATCCCCAAAGCCAACACCTCTTTGGCCGCCTTTCCTTACAGTTCTCTGTTGCCAATGACTGGAACGAATTGCAAACATCGCTGGAGACTTATATTTCCCTCACTAACTTTAAACATCAGCTATCTGAGCAGCTAACCGATCACTGCAGCTGTACATTGCCCATCTGTAAATAGCCCACCCAATCTACCTTCCTCATCCCCATATTGTTTTTTAAAAACTTTTCAGCTCTTTTGCACACCAGTATTTCTTGTGACCATTTTTACACACTACATGCATCAGAAATCGACGGTCCTACTTTGTGACTGAGCCGTTGATGTTCCTAGACGTTTCCACTTCACAATAACAGCACTTACAGTTGACCAGGATAGCTTTAGCAGGGCAGAAATTTGACGAACTGACTTGTAGGAAAGGTATGAGGGTGTCTTGTTGAAAGTCACTAAGCTACTGCCAATGTTTGTCTATGGAGATTGCATGAAGGCGACGGGTGTGTCTGAAATAGCCAAACCCACTAATTTGAAGGGGTGTCCACAAACTTTTGTATATATTGTGTATCTACTCTGCCAGAGTGAAAACCATGGGGCCTCCTCTCTCCCCTCTACCATGACAACTCTGCATGGGCCTCTGAGGCAAATGAAGTGGAGGGGAAGAACAACATGAAGGAGGGGACACAAAGGAGAGATGGGGAGGATGTGGGGAGGATGGGGGAGGAAGGGGAGGAAGGCCCTCCTAGATCCCTATAGCACACAGAGAAGAGAGACAGGGGGCTGGCCCTTTCAAATCACCAGAGTGTCAATCAGACCAGCCCACGTTAAAGGGCAAAGTCCACCCCATAGTGTCAACCCTCCATGCTAGCACCTCCCAGCCTCCACACCTCCCTCAGCCCTCTTGTGACCACATGAATCTGCCTAGTGACAGCCCGCCATCCTGTAATTTGCCAATTTGCACGCATGTCAGAAAGCCAGACCATAGTGAATTAGAGAAACACAGGGGGGAAGGAGAGAAGCAGAGAGATCCACAACAGAAAAGAGGAGAATGGAAATTACTCGAGGAGAGATGGTGGGATTAAGTGCACTTTGAATGAAAGCTGGTTTCACTCTGTGTGTGTGTGTGTGTGTGTGTGTGTGTGTGTGTGTGTGTGTGTGTGTGTGTGTGTGTGTGTGTGTGTGTGTGTGTGTGTGTGTGTGTGTGTGTGTGTGTGCGTGTGTGTGTGTGTGTGTGTGTGTGTGTGTGTGTGTGTGTGTGTGTGTGTGTGTGTGTGTGTGTGTGTGTGTGTGTGTGTGTGTGTGTGTGTGTGTGTGTGTGTGTGTGTGTGTGTGTGTGACTCGCTGTCCAGATGCCAACCTTGACTCCCATGATTCTAGGCTCTCCAAAGCCTAGTGGGCCCTGTGTCTGTCACACACACATTATAGTCATGACCGTGTGTGTGTGTGTGTGTGTGTGTGTGTGTGTGTGTGTGTGTGTGTGTGTGTGTGTGTGTGTGTGTGTGTGTGTGTGTGTGTGTGTGTGTGTGTGCGTGTGCGTGTGCGTGTGCGTGTGCGTGTGCGTGTGCGTGTGTGTGTGTGTGTGTGTGTCCACTCTGACAGCAGCACCACGTGTGCCATCCATCTTGCTGTGGGCAGGAGTCAGGGAAGTTGAACAATTCTATCTGCTGAGGGGAGAACGGGGGATAAGGGTGATTATTCGTGGCTGAGGCATTAATCTTACAGCATTATCAACACCTTGCTGCTGCAATCTGTCGCCGTTTCAATCCAGCAGGTCACAAATACCTTCTCTCCCCAACATTTACCTCATACTTCCACCCATCGTTGAGGGTTAGTGGCGAGAATTCATTATAATTAGCATTAGGCAATGAAACGCTAATTTACCCTTATGGGAACATGGGGAGGTGGAACCAAAAGAAATGCCTGATGTC